>NC_090825.1:22863106-23166136 GCF_028021215.1 Eschrichtius robustus
TGGAAAAAATGCAACAGAGCCAACTGTGCAAAGAACTGGGGCAATATCAACAGAAGCAGAGAGAATAGCATGGGCAAAGGCCCTGAGGCAGGATGGAACTTAGCTAATTACAGAAAGAAAGATTGCCATCATGACCTTAAATATTAGATTATTATTTGAATCACCTTTAATGCTCCAAGGAACAGCACCCCAACCCCAACCAAACTTGCTGGCTATCCAAGCCTTTTATTTATTCATTTATTTTCAACAAATAAACAAAGGCTTAGAGTTGTAAGTAACTTTTTCAAGGCTTCATAACTCATAAATGTCAAAAGACAGATTTGAACTTACCTCTTAGGAGTCACAACACTTTCTACTTCTTCATTCACCTAACTCTTCTCTCTGGCATTGAGATTCATTTTTCAATTGACCTGCATTTCCAGTCACTTCTCAGTGTACCTTATATGTATAGAAATGCGCTTTTAACAAGTTGAGCAGCCCTTCATCCTCTGAATTCAACTTCTGTTTTCTCGTATCTAACATTTTACTCATTAATTTATTTTTCTACTTTTCTTTGCCTTTCTAAACTGTATCGTGTCTTTACTTTCTAATTTAAATCCTATCAAATTAACTGTTCAACCTAGCTAAAAGGAATTATGTTCTCCTCTTATAGCTGATGTCTGTAACATTTAGTTAGCAATTAATCAAGCATAGTCTTTTATTGTCTTTGAGTTGTTCTAGCTCTTGTCATTTATATATTTATGTATTTAAACTTAATCCCACTCAGTACACTGTGCATTTGATATACAGAGAATGCCTTACTATACTTGCAAGCCCCGTAGCATTTACTTGGACATTTAAAAATTTATTTTGACCTGTGGGAAACATGTCTCTGAAAAGAAATATTCAGGAATGATTTCCAAATTACTCATTTTAACATTCCAGATAGGGTTTTTCCCAGTAACTCAAAACACAAAAGTTAAGTAATTGAAATCAATTAATGGCAAAAGTTATTGTTATTGAAATGTGTCCCTCAAAAGATTTAAAAGTTCTAATTCCCAGTACTTGTGAATGTGACCTTATTTGGAAATACAGTCATTGCAGATGATCTAGTTAAGGTGAGGTTCTTAGGATGGACTCTAATCCAGTATGACTGCCAACCTTATAAAAAGGGCAGTGCCATCTGCAAGCCAGAGGTTACTAAAAGCTAAGAGAGAGATACACAGTCTCCCTCACAGGCCACAGAAGGAAGCAACCTTGCTGACACCTTGATCTCTGACTCTAAGTTGTTTAAGCCACCCAGGGTTTGGTTCTTTGTTACAGCAGCCCTAGTAAACTAATGCATTTAACATAGTATTCAATAAATTGATTTTAATCTATAGATTTATACAATAATATTTTACAAATACAAAATGGACTGTATGTTTGTGCTTCAAATTGTATAGAGGGGGAAGTCTAAAAACATTCTCATGAGTGTTTATAACAATTTAGATATGGCTAAAATGTAATAATATATACCCTTGATACTGCTTATTTATCAGCTAATTGCATGCTACATTGAACCATGAGATAGTTCATAAAATTGAAGTTCAACTCTTCCCATCTTTGGGTTTTTGAAAAACAAAAACAAAATAAAACACAGTTTAACTTAAAATGTAAGTGAATAATATTAAACAGAGTAGTTATCGACCTAGATAACTAGTTGTCTGTATTATGTGTCATTAACCCTGGAAAAAAGCAAAAAGGTTAATAATAAGGACAAAGGACACAATAGAGTAGTTTATTTGTTGTCTTTAATCCACTCTTATTGCACTGAATAACTCATTTTTGACCTGGTGATCTTCCAGGTAAGATAAATATTATTCTGAAACTGCCCTGACTGTGCTTTGCTACATGTGTTTCCCTGCTTTTGCTGTATGCTGGCTTTTCTTCAGTGCTAGAAACTTCAGAGCATTTTATGCATCTAAGCATAATAGGTACAAAAGCTTTTAATCACACTAATTCCTCTCACTGTTCCGAATCTATATCTATGACTCTCATCTCTTCCTATTCTGACACAGCTGCTGCTGGACAAAAAAAAAAAAAAGTTTCTTGCATTCTACTCTAACTGAACTAAATTTAGAATTTAGCTACAAAGATCATTGCCTTTTCCTTTCCATGGCAATGCTCCTCTGACCACAGTGGGTACCCACATGTCTGTGTTGAGGGGGTGACTGTTAGATTCTCCCTACACAGTAGCTGTCTTTGTACTGCTTTAAGAGTCAGTTGGCAAACAATAGGGAAAATTGACAAAATATGTGTATTTAGTTCTGCTGAACTTCAAAAGCTTGGACTTCTGTCAGAAGCAAACTGACTCCTAATAGATACTTGTCCATTTTTCGCCCATTTAAAATCTCTCCCTTCATTGTGAAGATTTAAAATAATTTGGGGTCAACTATACTCTAATAAAAAATTTAAGAAATAAAAAATAATAAAAAAAGAAAGACCATAAGGAAACCCAGATAAAAAGAGAAAAAAATTAAATAAAATATTTGGGGGACTACAGAAATCTTCCAAAACTACATTTTTTGGTCTTAAGTTACCTCACTACCTAAAATTACTCTCAAATTCCACTCCTATCTACCCTCAATGTCTTTCCCTTCCTTTCTTCATAATTTGTGGTACTCACTCTTCCCTCTAACTTCTATCTACCTACTTTTAAAAAAGTATCTTGCTATTTATACTTTGGAGACTAGCTATTTACCAATTTTAAATGTCTATAATAAGAAATGATTTATGTTTGATAAAAGTAGTTTTCCTGTATGCTTTGAAAATATTTGTGAATTTCAGTGAAATTACATTACATGAAAAACAAAACAAAATTCACATTTTGCATAAATGAAATGTCTCAAAGGGAAAAGTAGTTGGTAGTGAAGAGTGAAGTGTTGATGTTTGGGGACATTAGATATATGGGGCAAATTAAAGTAAATAAATTATTCATAGAGGGGATAATGGTCTTCTTGGAGGATAAAGGAGACATTTCTTTCTCTGAGACATGATAAAAAACATGCCAGACACACCTGATATAATGCAGAAAAACAATTTTTAAATTTTCTCCAGTGACTTAAACCTCTGTATATTCATTAATTGATTCAGCATATTAACATCATCGTGTGTCCGGAGTATAGTCATTATAATAAATAACTGGACTCTACAGACAAAAAAATGTTTTCTATCACTAAAGATTTTTAGCAAAGTAAACTATATAAATATTCTAGAATGTTTTGATCAAGAGATTGTAGCACTGATACTCCCATTCTCAATTTGAAGATTGTGGTAATTTTTAAAAGAGACAGTAGGTGGTGATAATCTAACACATAATTTGTATATTATATTTGTTTAAAAGTTGTTTTTCCCCCACAGATTACTTTAAATATAAGTCTCCAGATTAACAACCCTTTGTAAAATTTTAAGAGCCTGTTTGAGATTATGAAAAAAGTATGTAATAGTACTCCAGAAAAATGCACAATTTTGATGGTTATAGTGATAACTGTTGGTAAAAGAGGTATTATTTATTAAATACCTAATTAGGACTGTGCTATATTTGATATATGACATTGTATAAAATCTTCATAGCAGATTTATAAGAAAAAGTTTATTAAATTAAATTTTTAAAAGAAGAAAAGGGGTTAATGGAAATCAAGAGTCAAGTAACCTATGGTAACCCAGTAAACTCTACGTAGTGAGGTCTTTATGCTTTGGAGATTAGCATTATCTGCCTTTAAAGCCTAGGCTTTATTCTCATTCCAAACTCCTTCCTTTTTCTTTTTACTCATTTCGCTTTACCTTATAACAACTATTTTTAGCACGAGTTTTGTTTATTTTGGCTCAGTGGCATAATAGTATTTCTTTGGAATGAAGATTATTTGAAGAGAGGAGACAACAGAAAATAATAGTTCACAGTAACCTGTGGAGTATGACTAACTTTGCTGCATCCTCGATGCTTTAATCCTTGCAACAACCTAGAGGAGTCATAGGAGACCCTTCTTAGAAATAAGTAAGTAGGTTTAAATATGTAATTAGCCTGAGATCACGCAACTCGTAAATGGCAAGTTAGAAATTCAGATAAGTGGTACTTTCACTCGAAAGACTATATTATAAAACTATGATATGATCTTTTTAAAAAGAATCTCTATTTTAAAGAAACACTTGAATCATCAGAACAGAAATAATCAAAAACCGACATTAAACTAAATTTGCTTTAAGCGCGCAATAGACCCAGGAGGAAATGACTATAAAGGGGTCGACTTAAGAAACGTGTATAATAAACACCCCCTTGTCTCTGGAGTAATACATTTTTATTCCTCATATACCTCTTATGTCTCTGAACTAGAGCTATGGCAACCATGAATTAATGTAGCAGTTTTGAATTTATAAAGCACATTGATTCATTTATATTTAGTTGCCTTGGAAAATAACAGATTTTACAGTTAATTTAAAAAATAGGTCTAGGAACTATAAGATAATTAATGAGGTAAATCAATAAATTATTATTAAAAACCTAGTAACTTTATAACTACAGGTTAGGAAATTGTAGGATTAAGGAACTGTTGCATTTCTAAATCTTGAATAAGATATAAGAATAAGGGAGAATTCAGAAGAGAAATACATTATTTAGGAAAAAAGAAAGACAAAGAATAGGTTATAGAGAAATAAGTCAACCGGACCTTCATGAGAAGAAGAGAAAGATTGGGAGACAAAGAGAATGTTACAGAGAATGAGAGAGAGAGACTATAGAAAATGAGGCAAATTTAAGTGAGTGCAGATAGAAATGTGCAATATAGAATTTTTATATATCTCATTTTAAAAAACAACAGCACATTTTCTTAAGCTAACTTCAATATTTATGGTTTACCCCATGGAAATTCAATATTACATATCTTACAGCTCTGTTCAGATATGTGTTTGGACTTAATGATGCATCACATCAATAGATGTTTTTCTCTGGAGGAACAAAATAGCTATCATTACATATTTTTAAAATTTTATTGGGAAGAACCAATAGACTTATTCCTTGAGCCTCATAGGACAAAAAAGATTACATGGATAAAATTATTTAAAATATTTTAATTGTATATAAGATTTTTTATAATTATTAAATTTTCAAATAATTGCATTAGCTACGTCATCCAGCAAAGAGTCCACAAGGCCCTGGAGCAGACAGTAAGCAACAGCTGATCAGTCACATGTCAATGGTCATTAAGGAAATTCACATATTGGCTAGTTAGTTGTAGTTAGTGATCACCAAACCAATATTAATTTTATATCTTTTGATTTCAGGTTGAAATCTAGATGGGCTTTCAAACAATACAACACCATACATAGTAATAGATACACATAGATAATCTAATTATGGACTTTTTTTTGCTGTAACTGGTTTAATATATTTTTATTACAAATTCCTAAAATTAGAGTGTAAGACAAAAATTTAAATCTGTGATCTTATTATTAAATATTTACTGTTATCAAATTTAAAGAGCTACTTTTTCAATAGAAAATAGAGTCTGGAATTGTATGGTGGACTCTCCATAGAGAATGGCATAATGGTTCCCTCCATCTTTCCATCATTAGACATGATTGAAGAAAAGAAAATATGGCTGTATATAATTGAGGAAAAATAATAGGGGTTGCAAACACTTGATTAAAAACAGGCTTGAATTATAGGCCCTTACCTTATACTCTTTAACATATTTGCCTGTTATTTTAATCCCTTTAATAAATACAGATGACACTAAAGATCAATATTAATAAGGGGATTACAAGTTTTAATGGATTTAAAATTCAAAACAAATTAGTTAGGAGTTAACCTTTTAAAAGTTAATTAAAACATAATTAGCAAGTCATTAATATATTGAGCTTCCTTTTCATGAAATTAATTTTACTATCAAAATATAGGGGCAATGACAAACGTATTTTTCTTGGAGAACAGCAAATACAACTGTGGAGTGCCTGTGACTGTGAACACACAATAGTATCTTGTTCCACATCAGAATAAATTATTTGGGGTACAGTGGAATTTTTTCACTTGGAGACTATCTTTAAGTTATTAAACAAAGTCCTTTCTGTATAAGAGAAGTCTGACCTACAATGATAGACATTTGAAATTGATGGTTCTACAGATTTATGCTCAAAGTGAAAAGGAAAAAAAGTTATTTTAAGCATAGGGAACAGAGATACGTTCCAAACCCCATCATGAGGTGGTGAGATAACCATTACTGAAAGCATGTTGCCTAAAACTAGGTGATTAATTCTTGCATATGTTGTAGTTGAAAGTTAGTCACCTTATACAATTTTAACTTGAGCGATTGTTATCCTAAGACCTGCTGAATAGTAAATTGAATGTGACATAAGTTTTGTGTATATGCATGACGACTTCAGCATATGAATGACAGATGATAAATGCATTAAAATAGGAAAATGTCAAAGAACATAGCTGATTATTTAGAGAGTCTAGAAAAATCAAGTATAACATAGCCTAAAAAGCCAGGTAAATTATTGCCCAGTAATGTCTCTCAAATGATTTACTCATAAAAGAAACAATTTACTCTTCAGATAATTGGCCAAACCAGATAGGCAGCTCCTAATTGGTCAGTACATTTCATTCTCAAAGATGACCTCATGTGGGCTAGTTCTGTTTCTAAGTTGATCTGCCTTGCTTATAAAGTGAACTTTGGAAGTTATGCTTTAAATAGAATAGTGAGAGTAAAAAATAGCACTCAAATGCATGTACATTTGTTGTGGATTTTAGAAAGTACAAGAAAATGGTGACCTAGTAAAGGCTTTAGCTTTTTGGGTATATGGTACTAGGCTGGGGAGTGTGAGGGCAACAACATGTGGAGGGAAGATTCCAATTCCCTTTTACCTTAATAGGTTATGATTTCCATAGATATGATTGCTACAATTACTGGAAACATGATCTTATTTATGAATGTGTTCTCGTATTGTTTATTACCCCTTTTAAATTTAGAAGAAAGTCATATAAAATTATCCCTGGCAAATGTTTAGTGCTGAGAAGGAAAGCATGTCATTTTTATTTCTGGCTTTCACACTAAATAAAAAACAAAACTCAAAGTAAATGTAGAGAGAATTATTGTTTAATTTAATCATTTCATTTTCCCTGGTATGTTTCTGCTCACCTTGTAAAGGTTATGTGTATTATTTCCAGTTTCACAAGTTTTAACATTACACTCATTTTATTTATATTTTAATTTCATGCTAAGTTTTCTTTTTCTTTTTTTTTGGTCTCCTGAGCCCTTTTCCAATTTTGCATAATCAGAGTGAAGAGAATTACCAGCTATAACAGAATCTTTGGGAGGCTTAATTTAATTTTCTAAAGTCAACCCCTTTAAAATGAGTTTTCTGTTAACTTGCAGAAATAAGGACTTTTTTAGCAATTATAGAAATAGCAAAAAAGAATTTAAAGAAACAGAAAAACCTCTCTAAGAATGTTTACTTATCTAAACAGGATGACAGTAGAGATGGAAAGTAAACTTGAATGTAGGTAAATATAGCTTATCATTGGACATTTATTGATGCTGTTTGCTATAAAATCAGTCATTAGTTCCATAAGAATGTCCAGGAAGTTAATGATGAAGACTTCAGATTTATTTGAACCTCCATATTCGGGATGCAGTTTAAGCCAAATGAACACTGACCTGATCCAGTTTAGTTTACCATTGTTTGAAGAATGTCATTTGCAAATGTTTAGAATACCTTGTAATGTTATTTTATGATAAATCATATATTTATTTATCTAAAATCGTATCAAATACCCCCTTGCTATTCTGTGTCACTAAGACAGGTCCTCATTCAAAGTTTGAAAATCTTCACCATTTTCTCTCTTCAAAGCAGTGACAGAGGAAGGATGCCACATTGAATGAAATCTTTAAGTTATTATATTTTTACTGCTGTCACTTGTTATTCCTGTGAACTGAAAAGCCACCAGTTCACCTTCGGCTACCTTGTTCACAGTTTTTTCACACCAGGAATTTACTGAGATGTAACCTGCAGTTGCCAGGATGGCCCCAATGTCACAAAGTACTGTCAAACATAGCTCATTCACCTCGTTAAAATATTAGAAAATTGCTAGACTGGGGTTACCGTATTATACAACATTAAATTAAGTTAATATAGTTTATTGTGCACATTTTTGTCATCTGAAATAATCATATTAAGGCAACTTTATGTATAAATTCTAAAATTCATTATCACTTAAATTAAATAGGCACTTCAGCTGACTGAACTTTTTGAAGTCCCTCAGGGCATGTTACCAGGACTTATTCACAATTTACAATCATCCCTTGGTTTTTACCATTGTGGTACTATCTATGGTATAGATTCTATATTCCATAAATCATATCAAAATCACCATTTTCACCTATTCAGACAAAAATCTTCATAAGCCCAAACTTGTATATTACATTGACTATTTATCATTCCCTATTTGATAACTCCTAATCATATAAACATAATGCACTAAATAATAATGCTTTTGAAGCTTGCCTGTTTATACCTCCTCTACCTGTTATGTTTCTACTCTTTTCAATACACATTTACCAAAATGAGAAATCTGGGAGGATTCTTTTATTTATTTGTTTGTTTGTTTATTACCATTTAATCTATTTGATCAAAAAGTTCTATTGGACCTCCCTTCAAATATATATTTATATTCTTCTCATTCTCTACCACCTCTGAAACTATTCTCAAACTTTCCACTATGACATACAAGTCTATGATATATTTACATCTTGGACAGCATCTTGCTGTTGTGAAGGTCACTCTAGATATACAGGTCTTTTGAATAACCCTAGAAAATTGCATGGTGTTTATATTAGGCCTTTCCACCTTGTGAAACTATTTTAGGAGAATAAATTATCACTATCCTTTTTAATACATATATATTCATTGAATTCTGTTCTTTTAAAACAAAAGTTACAATCAAGAATCTCTTTTTGTTAGGAATTATGTTTTTTAATAAGAAATAAAAATACTCTATGGCAATAAGAGCAAGAAAGGGGCAGCATAGATTGGAAAATGGACATAATTCTGACTCCTGTGAAGGCATCCTGCAAAATTATACACAATGCATGTCTGCAAAATGTATAGAGAAACACAAGGGAAATATTACTGTACTTATATTCTGAATCACTACATGCAGTCTTTCCCCTAATGCATTGGCTTTATCTAGAGTTCTAAAAAAAGATTAGAGGTTCCATCATGCTTCCCAAAATTTAGCTCAGACATGTTACCTTTACTTTGTGCAAAAGGGCTCTCATACTGAGTACCTATACCTCATGTTACCAAAATCATGTTCAGATAATAGAGAATGTCTTTTCTCATTGTAAAGGTGCAGAGTAGTTCTACAAGTTCAAAGGTAAACATATAGAGCTTGCTGTCTGAAACTGGAAGTTTGGATAGGGAACAAAACAGATTCTTAACTGTAATTCATTTGGTAAATAAGGCTAATGTCTTCAGCATCTCCAAGGGGCTTAATTCTGAAAACTCAATTTGATGAAGGAAAAATCATTAATCTCAGGGTAGAACTTTACACATACCAAGAAAGTCACATGAAGAGTAGCCCTGAGTTACCCCTCGTTGTCAAGGCAACTGTAGTTTTAGTTTCTCTACTAAGCAAGCCTCTCTTGTCCTCAGTTGCACCATGGATGTTAATTAGAGTGCCATGTCCTCCTGCAAAGAGTTTTAGGAAGCTGTTCTCAGAAGGACTAATCAATATATGAGACTCCCCATTAAGGTAACCCAGACAAATACATCATGACCTAATTTTCTTTTCATCCACCCAGTAAATCAACTGTGAGAATAAGAACTGACCCATGTGTTTTGGGGCTAGACGTAATTACAGACAACCTAATCAAGATTAAAAAGTCATTTATATATTTTTTTAAAAAGATACCAAACCAGGAAGAAATTAATAATACTTTATTGAGCCACATTTGAATTTTGCATCCCTTTGTTTTAGGTGGATATAGATTGTGGAGGTGAGAGGGGCACTTGCTATATGCTAATTATTTGCAGAGATCTGAAATAAGAATTATATTAGGACATCAAGGTGATTGTAATATAAATGTAGCAGAATTTATCAATGTTTACAAGTCTAATAATTTTCTAACATTTCATTTATGCTGGGGACAATCTCTAACACCCTTTCTCTCTCTTTTGATATCCTTAAGTCATAACTCAAATTATTTAGACTTTTCACTATATTCTAAGCACTCTATTTGTATTTTATATAAATCTTTAGCAGAGAAGTTTAAAGTAAAGAAGATTGTATAACCTGCAAAATATTACTAATAAAAAAAGAGCATGGAATAAAGCATTATACGAGAGTGCTCAGTATTTGAAGTTTCCCTTTAAAGGGAGATTAATAATACCCTTATCACAGAGTAAATATGAGAATTAAGATAGTAAAAACAGTTCAACACTTTACAACGTGTAAATAATCCCCATTTTCCCCTTATTTTTTCTTATATGTATTTTAGTAATTCAAATGAAGTAAGTTCAATGGAAGCCGTGATCTTCAAGGAAAATTGTTTACGGGAAGTGAATCTGGACTGATACTTTTCAAATGCTATAGACTTTGGATAATTTGGGACCTTGTTGTTTATGGTGATCAACATGAGAAAAAGTAGGAATAAGAATAAATTATCAATAATTAAATGACAAAAGAGCATAGTGAATATTAAAAGAGAATGGATTAACTCATCACTGATTTTGTAGTGTAACAAAGAGGAAAAGGGAGATGTAAAAAGTTCATAGTCTTTCCAAATCAGGTTTAAACTTCCAGGTAAAACTGAAGCTGTTTTGCTGGCTTGTAGTGATTTGGATTTTCTACATCTATGAATTCAAAATCTAAATTTTGAATTAATACATTTGTACTGCCATACATAAGGTGTAAGAAAAACACAAGACCATTGTCTAGAAGATACTGTTGCTCAGAAAAGTAGAAAGGACTTTCAAGGCCACTTAAATATGTAGGGGAAATTTTCCTCCTGAAGATCACAAGAGTGTGGAACATAACTTTATGCCAAGTCTTAAGATTATTTGAAGGAATTAAAAATAACATAGGTGTTGAAATACAAATTGATACACAAGCCATCTATTGTGAAAAAGGGAAAGCAGTATCACTGAAGCACAGTCTCATGTGGGAGGATATCTTCCCAGAGGCAGTCTAAGGGCAGAAAAAAACATTGTCCCTGTTAATAGAAATAGGAAGTTGTCATCACTTAAGGAGCAATTTTACGTGCATGAGAATATTCTTCTAGGTGAGAGAACAGTGCTGTCAGGAACAATTTTTCTGTGATGGTGCAGTATATTAGCATTATTGACTCATCCATGTTTAAATTCAAATGAAGGCTTGCATTAAAGGATGTAAATAGATGAATGTGTTTCTTAAGTGTAAATATTTCAAAAAGTGTATTTTGCTTATATGTGCATATTTGAGGGTTGTATTTCCTGCAGATATCACAAAATAATTAATATCTAAGTAGAGATATAGTAAAAACAAGGGTCAGATAGGATAGCATTTTGAGGGAGAATTGTTGATGCTGGAAATATCACAGATATTTATCTCAAGATTTTAAAAACTTTTAAAATTTAGAAACACTGTATTTCAGAAGAGCAAAGATAGTACAGAGGATTTCCTTATATTCTTCACTCACCTTCCATTAATGTTAAAATTTAATAATGTGTCTTGGCATGTTCTTTTTTGGATTTATCTTGCTTGGGTTTCCTTCAACTTTTTGATTTTATAGATTTATATATGTTGTCTATTATCAAAACTTATTAAGTTTGGTGCCGTAATAATAGCTAAATTACAGACTATATCAGAGTCCTCTGGTTTTTTCACTAGTGCCTTTTCTTCACTCCAGTTTACAATACAGAAAATTACATTGCATTTAGACATCATGTCACCTTAGCCTACTTTAATCTGTGACATTTTTCTCTCATTTTTAAAAATTTAGACACTTTTGAATGGTACTAGTCAAATAACTTATAGACCACCATCCTTCTACTTGAATATGTGTAAATACCACAGAGGTGGTGTTCTTTTCATCCCATTGTATCAGGAGATACATGATATCATCATGATTCATTCTCAGTGCTAACCTGATCACTTAATGTGGTATTTGTCATGTTTCTCTATTATAAAGTTACTGCTTTTTCTTTTCTAAACTGTATTGTATAGAAGCAAGTCACTAAATTCAAGAGGAAGGGAACCAAACTCCATTTCTGGACATATGTAAAAATCACCATAGTAATTACATATTTTGAGGGAGATATTTTGAAGCTATGCAACTATTCTGCTTCTCCTTAAAGTTTTGACCAGAAATTGGAAGATGAATTAGCCCATAACAACCATTACTGTGGTGCTCTAATGTTGATTCTGTATTAACTATTAAAAAATAATTCATGATACTTGTTAAAGATGATAAAGAAGACTTTATTCTAGAGGGACTGCAGCTGCAGGAGAGAGCGAAATCAGGCTCAACTAATAATACAAGGAAAAAGTGGGGATTTATAGCCAAGGAATAGAGCAGGGATCAGCAGATGGAAATTACTAAGAAGGAATATCTGGTGAAAGGGAAGAAGGACTCTGGCTAAACCAACATGACAGGATTCTTGTAGCTAAGCCAGGGTGGTCAGGTAGCATCTGGGGGATGGTAAGCAATGAGGAATTTGATCAAATATCAAAGACGATCAGATATTGAGGGTGAGGTTTTTTTATTAAACTGACTTAGCAGGATTCTTGCTCTTGAAGACATGGCCCAAAGATGGAGCCTCATTGAAAAAGAGCTTAGAGGAGTCTAATATTTGATTAAGGAGAGTCTTTGTCATTACTTCATTCCTTTTGCATTTATAATCAGAATTCTCCAGTAAGGAAGATTTGTACCTTCTCTTCAATTTACTTATTTATTCAATTCTTTGTATCAGTTTGATATGGATATTTATTTTAGGGTAGGTCACGTGGGCAAAAAATTCTCTTAGTTTACCTTCTTTTGAGATCTTCTTGAATTCTCCTTGAATTTTCTTGAATTATCCTGAAAGATTTTTTTTTGCGGCAGGGGGCGGGGGGCGGGGTGGCGGCTGGATTTAGGATTCTGGATTAAGAGTTTTATTCCTCAGCACTTGAAAAATATTTTGGCACTGACTTCTTGTGTCCATGGTTTCTGATGAGAAATCTGCTCTCATTTCAATTGTTTTTTTCCCCTGTAGGTAAGGTGTCTTTTGTCTCTGGTTTATATATTTTTGACAAATTTCTGAAAAGCTTACCCCGTATTTCTTCATATACTTTTTAAAATTTTCAGCCCCACTCACTTTCTTCTCTTCTTCTAGGACTCCAATGATAGAAATGTTAGATTCTTCATTGTACTCCTACAGTTTCCTGAGGCTTTGTTCATTGTTTTTAGCCTATTTTCTCTCTTTTGTTTAGATTGGGCAATGTCTAAAATTCCACATCATAGTCAGTGATTCTTTCTTCTGTCTTCTTCATTCTGCTCTTTAGCCCATCCAGTGATTATTCTCTCCTACCCCTCAGCCAAGGCTAGAATTTCTTATTTTTCCCTGTATTTCTCTCCTCCTCTTCCTGTTGCAGTGGATTTCCTCTAACGCAGACCACATTTTTTAAAATCCATGTATATTAATGGATATATATGTACATTTTTATATTATATTGTAAACATATCTTTATGTACATATTATATAGAGTATACTACTATACATGTTTATTTTTATGTGATGTTCTGGATGGATTTTGGAAGTGCCTTCTGTGCCTACCAACTCAATCCCAAATGGGATAAATTTATAAGTATTCTCCCTGATCTTTCATGTAAGCACCCAGTGGAGCTCCAAGAGAAATAGCCTACAAGTACCTGCAAATCTCCCTTTGTCTTAGGTCTGCTAGAGTTTCACACTGTCATGCTAACCCATAATCAGTCTTTAGCAACTCATTTAAATATTCTAGTTGAATCTACTGGCCAGATTATATGACCAACTATTTGTCCCAGGTAAGCTAATACTCAAGTTCCATTTTTCTCCTCAGTGACCTACCTTTCTTTAGATTTCAGGTAAGTAGTTTGACCTTCAGTTCTCCAATGTTTTTGAGAAAAGTCATTAATTTGTAGTTAGTGTAGCTTTTTATTTTGTTCTAAGGATGGGGTAACATTCTTTCCAGCTCTTTCAAACTCTGACTTGAAAGCTGAAAAGTGGTTCTGCTTTCAGGTCAAAGTTTGAAAAAGCTGAAAAAGTAAGAACAAGATAAAAAGCTATACCAACTACAGCAGAGGGATTATGAAGTAGAGATATGAAAGCATGAAATCTATCTGCCATCTCTTCCCAAAAATGTCTTAGTTATGGCTGTATCAGTTAAATCGACGCTAATCAAAAGAGTCGATCTTTTTGTTTTCCATAAAATCCTGAGATTTGAATGACCAACTTGAAGAGAATCTGTGAGGAAAGTATATCTAATTCGTTTAAGAAAAATAATACTGTACTGAATCCATTTTTTTCCCAGCTACAGCAGAACATTTTGAATAGATTGATTAAAAATAATAAGATTGGAATTGATATTACATTTTTCCACAAATAGCGAAAATAGTAAAATGCATGACAAGGTAATTGAGTAATTTCTATACTATAAATAACACTATTATACACATACAAAATTTAGCTGTACTCTTTTTACACTCAATTGGATGAATCAGAATTAATTTTATCACCTTATTTAATTATAATTTTGCATTTCGGCATGCTTTATAGAATAATGTTCCATAAATCTGATGAAATAGAAACCAGTAGAGGAAACATTGATTTGGTTAACTTAACAAGTGTTATCTTCCTGAGCAACTGTTGAGTTGTTTTCACTCTTTATCAAACACATTTTCCCTCAAATACAATATTGCAATTACAGGCCGTGCATGAAAGTGTCTGTGCATTGTACTAGTGCCAATGAGTAATCTCCTGTTTGGGGCTATAAACATTTCAGTTCAGCTGTTCAATGCGTGTTTACATAAGCTCACATCTTCCCACTCAACGAAATTTCTAAAAGAGCACAGCTCAGTGAAAAATTGAAGAGAGAATGATGAGTAGAAAACAAGTCTATTCTTAACAAACTATAATCAAATCATTACATGAAGCTCTATTCTTTATTCTGCATTTGGTATGATCGTCCTTCAAGCAAAAGAAAGAGAATAGGGGAAAAAAGTTGACAAATAATGTTACAATTCAAAATAAAATTCTATGTATCTTAAAAAATAGATGCTGAGTCACACACACATAAAAAAGATCATTAACGGTGTTTTTCAAATGGCTCTGTAGAAGTTTCATTTCCAGATACAGCTTACATATGGAATATTGGTATCCAATTTAAAGTTAGGTTCCATAACTGAAAATCACAGGAGGTAAAACATTCTCCAGATTTCTAAGCCCCAGTATGCAAGAACCAAAAAAGTTGAGTTACTAAGAGCAAACACAGATAGATAAATGTAGATAACTTCTCCTAAATTACTTATTTTGATGAACATTTTCACTCTTTTTACCACTAAATCATGTTTTTGTCCATTTATAAAAAAGGTAATCAGAGGTAAAATGTCTGCTTTACTCTTAGTACGATAGTATATTACAGTGCAAAGCAGAAACGTTTCATTAATGGTACTCCACAGCTGCTAGAAGGGTGAAATGATCCCAAATCTGCACCCAACCCACAGATGGACAGATGTATGGTGGGCAAAAAGAAGGTGTTTAATTTCATTTGAAAGCTTCTGCACTCAGCTTAGTGTAAATGAAATCAACCCAAATCAAGTCTAACCCTGCTTCCCGGAGACTTTTTTTAAATAGTGGCTTTTAAATACTTTTATTTCAAATCCTATCATTTAAAAACATGTGAGCATTCAACCCAAATATATGTATTACTATTAATTTATAAACAGGATAGATAAGACTACTGTAATATGTTATCTATGTTATGAAATATGCAAATAAAGTTAACATTTTAAAATGTAAGATAAAGATAAACCTTATTGAGTTTATATTTGATACAGATAAACGCATTAAAATTGCTACTTCTACCATTTTGATGAGGGCAATGTGATTGTACATTTTTCAGTTTCTTTTGTTGTTTTTATTTAATTGAATGGAAGATCTGGTTATAACTTCACATTAATTGAACACTTGGTTTTAATGTGGTAGCTGAAAAATATATTTCCCAAAGATCCACAGATATATATTCATCTCTACTTACTAAATTATGATACTTATTTTCAAATACATCCAGTATTTAAACAACATATTTATATAATATATACATATGTGTATACAGAGTTAGTTATATATGCACACATATTAATATGTACATGAACACACACGCACACAAACACACGTATCCTGTTATGTGTATCAATTTTTTTTTTTTTAAGATTTTTTTTGATGTGGACCATTTTTAAAGTCTTTATTGAATGTGTTACAATATTACTTCTGTTTTATATTTTGGTTTTTGACCGCGAGGCATGTGGGATCTTAGCTCCATGATCAGAGATTAAACCCGCACCCCCTGCATTGGAAGGTGAAGTCTTAACCACTGGACTGCCAAGGAAGTCCCCATGTATCGTGGTTTTAAAAGATGGCTGCAAGTTCTTTGACACTTCTCCCATTGAGAGGTGGAAGTTTATGTTCCTTCTCCCTTGTCTTATCAAGCTTTTGACTGCTTCATCTAAAGGAGAATGGCAGAAATGGTGTTATATGATTTCTGAGGCTAAATTATAAAAGGCAATGCATCTTTCTTCCTTCTTAATCACTGGAGCTCTCAGGGTTAGAACCATGGGCTGACAAGTACCAGTTACCCCAAGGCCACTATGCTGAAGAAGGAAAGAAACATAGTTGTACAAATCATACACACAGTTCCTGGTTGGAACTTAAATGAAGATATATCAAATTCATACCCAAAAATCTTAATGTTGGGAAAGGATATTAATTAGACAACTGAAGAAAGCTTCATCTGCAGTTTGCTTTACATGTCCTGCTCTGTACACTGTGAATTGCTAAATCCATTTATGAAGCTTGTATTAGGAGGGTTAACTTTTCTCCATGTTATAAAGAGATGTGCAGAGGACATTACTGTGTAGCAGGAGTATATGATGTCACCTACAACACTAACTGCTTTTAATTGTAGTCTTGATTCATACAGAAATATAGTGAAGCTATTGGAGACACCTTTCTGAGGAGTAAAGACAATGTATTTCAAAATAACGCTACTCTGTGTCAAGCAGGTAAATATATCATTTACCTAAAAAGTAAAATACTTCATAATGTATTATTATATTTTGGAAGATATTATCTAAGTATCTTAAAATTTTGATATGGGGATTTAATAAAATCAAATGTTACGAATAATCTCTGATTTATGTTCCATTTTGTGTTGCTGAAAATTTCTAATGTCCACTTCTCCTGGTTCAGACACTTTTCTTGCTTTTCCCATTTCAGTTCACTAACACTATAATATGGACTGAGATGGCCATTATTCCATTGAGATATTTATCTACATACATGTATATCATATATATATATATACACATATGTATGTATATATATATATGTGAGCTGATAATCGATTCTGAAAGAAAATATTTTTTCTAAAACACTTTTACTTCATGTAAAGATTATTTTTGATTTCCAAGACATATGTGACTTTTACTGAAATTATTTTCTTTCAAGATTGACCTCTTCAGTTGAGTGGTATGAAGCATTCAGTTTGTGTGCACTTCTTATTCTAAAACAAGAGAACAGACTAGAAAGGCAGATAATAAAATATAATAAAGTCTACATTGTATTCCTTAAAAAATAAATTATTGATATAACTTCTCATTTATTAAAGTATTTATTTCCTCAGTTTCAATTATTTATTTTTATTAAGTATATCTTATTTGTACAAACAATTATGAACCCTTTCAGTAGGAGTAGAGAGTGCATTTCTTCCAAAAGGTTTGGAATTTGGTTAGGTATATGTAATTCAATGTGTGACAGAAGGTCACTGCTAATCTAAAGAATACATTTTCCAAAAGGAGAGCTAAACTTTGTAAGTTTCATTGTGTTTTAAAATTAAATTTCTAAATGTTTCAGCGGTAATTGTAAATCCAACATAGTAATTGTAAGTTGTATGTTTTGTTTTCCACAATCTATCTAAATTTTTGCGGTATCTTCCAATTCATTCATATTTTAGATTCTTCTTTCCTACTTTAATCAGTTAAAATATACTTATTGTATACAGCCTGTATCCAGAAATCAATCAATCATCATAAATTTGTGGAAGTCCTTGGAATTATTTGTTGTTATTTTGCTTTTCTTTGTCCATGGAAGATCCCTCTCTCTCTCTTTCTCTCTCTCTCTCTCTCTCCCCCCCTCTTTGTTTTGAATGCACAAGGCTTTGTTTTTGGCATCTGCTGTGGCCTGGGTTGAATGTTTATCTAGCCAATGAAAATTTAACATTACAGTTACATGTCTTGTGTTGAGAAGGATTATAAGGCAGAATGTGGGACACGAAGGAAAGAAAGCATTGATCAGTGATTAGGGACTGCCCCACACAGGGTGGGAGATACTAGGACATGTGTCATATACTTATGTTCTGTTTGCAGCAGCCCTAGTTTATACTCATCTTCACTTATCCTTCAGTTTAGCGTTTTTTTCAGGTTTTTCTTTTTATAACAAGGTACTCTTTCTTTTCTTCCCTAACCCTTCCCAGATGCAACGTAATAGACACTTAGCTTCCAAGGACAAAGTATGCTTTAATGAATATTTAAGCATTGCATTTCAATATCTCAAGAAACTTTATTTTTATTTTTATTTCTGTTATATTATAGTTGATTTACAATGTCATGTTAGTTTCAGGTGTACAAAAAAGTGATTCATTTATACATATATTTATTCTTTTTCAGATTCTTTTCCCCTATAGGTTATTACAAAATATTGAGATAATTCACTGTGCTATCCAGTAGGTCCTTGTTGTTTATCAATTTTATATATAGTAGTGTGTATCTGTTAATTCCAAACTCCTAAATTATCCCTCCACCACTCCCTCTCCCCTTTGGTAACCACAAGTTTGTTATCTATGTCTGTGAGTCTGTTTCTGTTTTGTAAGTAGATTCATTTGTATTATTTTTTAGTTTCCTCATATAAGCCATATCATATGATATTTGTCTTTCTCTGTCTGGCTGGCTTCACTTAGTATGATAATTTCTAGGTCCCCCCACCCCATGTTGCTGCAAATGGCATTATTTCATTCTTTTTTATGGCTGAGTAATATTCCACTCTGTGTGTGTGTGTGTGTGTGTGTGTGTGTGTGTGTATTTATACCACATCTTCTTTATCCATTCATATGTTGATGGACATTTAGGTTGGTTCCACGTCTTGGCTATTTTAAATAGTGTTGCAGTGAACATTGGGTGCATGTATCTTTTCAAATTATGGTTTTCTCTGGATATATGCCCAGGAGCGGGACTGCAGGATCATATGGTAGCTCTATTTTTTAGTTTTTTAAGGGACTTCCATACTGATCTCCATAGTGGCTGTACCAGTTTACATTCCCACCAACAGTGTAGGAGGGTTCCTTTTTTTCCATATCCTCTCCAGCGTTTATTATTTGTAGACTTTTTGATGACGGCCATTCTGACTGGTATGACGTGATACCTCATTGTTGTTTTGATTTGTGTTTCTCTGATAATTAGTGATGTTGAGCATCTTTTCATGTGCCTTTTGGCCGTCTGTTATGTCTTCTTTGGAGAAATGTCTATTTAGATGTTCTGCATATTTTTTTGATTGGTTTTTTTTGTTTTGGTTTGGTTTTTGGTTTTGGGGATTTTTTGATATTGATACAAAGAGCTGTATGAGCTGTTTGTATATTTTGGAGATTAATCCCTTGTTGATCATAGCATTTGCAAATATTTTCTCCCATTCTGTAGGTTGTCTTTTTGTTTTGTGTATGGCTTCCTTTGCTGTGTAAAAGCTTTTAAGTTTACTTAGGTCCTATTTTTTTATTTTTGTTTTTATTTCCATTGCTCTAGGAGGCAGATCCAAAAAGATATTACTGTGATTTATGTCAAAGAGTGTTCTGCCTATGTTTTCCTCTAGGAGTTTTATAATATCTGGTTTTATGTTTAAGTCTTTAATCCATCTTGAGTTAATTTTTCTATGTGGTGTTAAGGAGTGTTCTAATTTCATTCTTTTACATGTAGCTGTCCAGTTTTCCCAGCACCACTTATTGAAGAGACTGTCTTTTCTCCATTGTATATTATTGCCTCCTTTATCTCAAGAAATTTGATGATGAATATGTAACTTGAATAAAATGTTGACATTTGCATCTATAATGGAAGCTATAGGAGTGTGGTCATGTGGGCCACAAATGTGTGGAGTGAATGATAACTTACTTATTTTAAGAAGATTATCTCACAGGAAGAGGAATTATTATCACAGGTGTCTATACAAATGTCAGTGGATATCACTTTTTGGAGCCTGGATTTCCATTTAGATAAAATAACTTCTGTCCTAGGTGACTTCACTCACATTCTGTTCCAAACTTTCTTTGTACACATGCAACATGGATCAATAGATGTCAGTGTGTTGTCTCCTTAAGCAGAAATTTAGATTTCTTTTTGTTTTTTTTAATTTTATTTATTATTTATTTATCTATCTTTAAGGCTGTGTTGGGTCTTCGTTTCTGTGCGAGGGCTTTCTCTAGTTGCGGCAAGCGGGGTCCACTCTTCATCGCGGTGCGCGGGCCTCACGTCATCGCGGCCTCTCTTGTTGCGGAGCATAGGCTCCAGACGCGCAGGCTCAGCAATTGTGGCTCACGGGCCCAGTTGCTCCGTGGCACGTGGGATCCTCCCAGACCAGGGCTCGAACCCGTGTCCCCTGCATTAGCAGGCAGATCCTCAACCACTGCACCACCAGGGAAGCCCCTAGATTTCTTTTTATATCTTGTTTCAAATATAATTGTCCTTTCTCTTTTTACTACTTGTCACTCTAATCATATTTTAGAAATGTTTGAACCCTTGGAGAACTATGTTGTAAATCAATCTACATGCTACAAAGGTACTAGATATATTTTTGTAAATGAATTCTCTATATTTTGGTTGTAGTTTAATACTAGTTGGAAATATTTAGTAAAATATTCCACAATTAAAACTGTCTGCAAACACAACTTTTAAGCTCTCAGTGAATTGCAGTTATTAAAAACAAGTACTTCAAAGGGATAAGGGATAAGACATTATACCTATAAAAGTAAGAGAGGACCTGAAAATATAAAATGAAGAGAGCTAAAATATTGAATGTGGTTTAATTTTGAATTTTGAATGTCTCAAATTATTGGAAGAATACTATTATAGAATAGTCATTTCTTAATTGGATCAATGTATATTCTGTACCAAAATGTAATAAAACTGAGAAGGGCTTTGACTTTTTAGCCTGCAACTCTAGAAAAAAATTGTTAATAATCATAAATAGAACTTATTCAATGAGTTTCATTTTATGAAATATTTGTTAAGGATAGATACTCTAAATGCAGAAAACAATGCAGCATCTGTGAAAATGCTAGAGCTTCAATATTTACATATTCAAATACAGAAAAAAGGCTTTAAGAAAATACTCCATTAGTAGAATTTGTTATCAGCTCAGCACTTTTAGAGAGATTACTTTTTCAATAAAAAAATATTATGGGGCTTCCCTGGTGGCGCAGTGGTTGAGAGTCTGCCTGCCAATGTGGGGGACACGGGTTCGAGCCCTGGTCTGGGAAGATCCCACATGCCGCGGAGCGATTGGGCCCGTGAGCCACAACTACTGAGCCTGCGCATCTGGAGCCTGTGCTCCGCAACGGGAGAGGCCGTGACAGTGAGAGACCCGCGCACCGCAATGAAGGGTGACCCCCGCTTGCGCAACTAGAGAAAGCCCTCGCACGGAAACGAAGACCCAACACAGCCAAAAATAAATAAATAAATAAAATTAAATTAAATTAAATTAAAAAAAGATAGCAAAACAAAAAAATATTATGGTTTAAAGAAAGGAGTGTCTCAATTTCAAATTTTGCACCAATTAAATACAAATTTGAAGATGATTGCTGTTGCTTTTATAAAAAATAAACTAATATGATCATATTGGAAAATGGATTTATGAAGGAAAAATGCAATAAAATATTAGAGACAATTAAGGCAAAGAAACTGATTCACATAAATTAATATGCAAAGTACTTCCTCTGCTATTTTACTCTTAATTTGTTGTTCATATAATAAGAATAAAGAATTAAATAAAAATTTTATTTCACTGACAGGGTTGTGTTTCTGTTTTAGAAATAATTTTATTTTTGAAAATGTTGTAATATAAATATTTACTATACCCTCCAATATAATAAATTGATATTTTGGTAAAACAAAAAAGCTTCAAAATTAGATGTTTTTATTTAATTTTATTCTCCCTTTTGACTCTGAAAATTTCCCCTGTGTAGATGATAAGTCATACAGTCAGTCATATGCTACTCAACTTTCTTTTTGAACTTTTCTTTTACCGTCAGAATGAGAATGGAAAGGGAAATGGCAAGAATCAATTAGATTTTTATTTTAATTGAATGAGTCATCTAAGCTGTTTCTGTTTATTCTGGATGCTTTCTGGAAAATAACCTGGAGTAGCAGAAGTCAATGGTCATCAGTGAGAGTGAACATGGTATAGATGGGAAATGTTGAGCTAAACTTCCTCCATCATACCATATCTGCCTTAGGCCTGCCTCATCTGGAATCTGAATCAAATATTTTAATGCTCTTTTGTAATTGCCGGAAAACTCATTTCAGTTAAAGTAAGGAGGTGGCAGACCTTTCTGCAAACGTGTTAAGGACCAAAAAGTGTTCAGATGATAAAGAGTAAAGACGTGTGAATTGAAAAATAAACATATCAGTAGGTCAGGTGAAAGGAAAAGAATCACAAGGTATCTTTCTTTTCACAATAAATTGCATTATTGAGCACCTATTGTGTACTAAATAGTAGATATAAGCTGTTAAAAATTATAATATCTATTACACAGAGTGTATTGTAGAAGTAGACATTTAAAAGGTAGGACGATATAATCAAACAGGAGAGTTTAGGACAGGTCATATATAAAAATTAAGAATGTGGGAAAATAAGGAAAAGATTATGAACATGGTGTAATCCTAATAAAAATTAAAAAAGGAAATCCCCCCATAGGTAAATCCAAGTCAAGAAATGGTTTCTCAATATCCCAGTTTCTGAGTTACAGTGATAGCTGTTCTGCTATCCGAGATTGCTGTCTACAGTCTGGCTGTCTGCAGATCTGAGATTTTCATGGAAGCATGAAATGACCTGCGACAGTCTTCAATTAGAGCAGCACGGTTCTATATTCCCAAGGATCTGGTCTTCAAAAGCAATATTGCAAAGCTGAAGTCTGTCACATTAGCATTAAAAAATGTACATATTTAGCTGCCAGATCTCATCTCTGAGAGGAATGTCTAAGCTTTGCTCTTCCTGGCTAGGTCCAGACATAGAAACCAAGGACATTCTTGATAAGCTAGCAATAGAGCAGTGTATGATCTCCATGCGTAAGCATCTTTAGGATCTTATGAAGGAAAATAGATTTATAAAGTTGCAAAGAGCTGGAGGAACAATAGGAAAATATGCTAACAAACAGCAGAAAATCAAATATATTGTTCATAATCTTGGAAGAACAAGGCTTTCCTTTGCAAAATCCTGAAGTTGAGAGTTGAATCAGATATAATAACATGTTTCATATGAGACTATAGCTTAAGGAGCCTTGTATCTCTGTAAATGAGATACATCCAGGAAGAAGCCAAAAAGTCGGAGTAGACTACAAGAAACTTCTGAGAAATAATGTAATGTATAGAATGTATGGACAAGAAGATTTCCTGCTAAAGGCCCCTTTCTCTGAGATCTGAGCAAGAAAGTCAGAACCTTAGGTCAAAGTCAGAGAAGGACCCAATGGAAGACAGGACATAGATAGCATTACACCAGGCCCAGGGTATCAGTGGTGGAACAGGCCTGACTGTACAAAGGTATATAACTAAGCAAAGAATCTCAAGGCATAAACAGTGTAGACAAAGAGGATTTGCAAAAGAACCTGATTAAAGGATGCAAGCCAAATATTCCTGTTAGGTAAGACAGTCCTCAAGACAACCCAACAAACTTCCTTTCCGAGGATAGGGTTAGAGAGAAATCTTAAAACAGCATGTATTAATCACAGTTTCTTGTTTAAGCATTATGGGATCAGCTGGCCACAATGTTGGTAAAAATCAGGAGCCCATGGAATTGACGTAACAGCTCTGTGGGGTGTGTGAAAGTTCCCTTTAAAAATTTCAGTTTGATACATAGCAGAGAAAATAGGCATGCAGGGCAGAGATGATTTAAATGCAATACCTGATATAAAGGCTTCCTGCAGCACTCAGTATGCCGTGGATAACCTACAAAGGAGAGAGATGTTACATGTGTGATAATCTAAACAATTCACCCATGAGGCAACCTGCAAGGTCAAGACAAGATCCATCCAAAAGAGAACATATACCTATGGAAAGACTGTAGAAAATACTTAAGCACAAGTTGAACCTTACAGTTGTCTTTCAAAACTATGAATACAATTGAGTAATTATAACTTCTCTTCATTACAGAGAAGGGAAAGGACAGGATGCTATGAGATAATAAGAGTATGAGTGTGAGAAAATGTTTTGAAGTGATTGCTCAAGAAAATTCTAAGACAACAACAACATTTAAACAGAGATCTGAAGGATAGTTATAACTTAATTATAAGAAGTGTGGTAATAGGAATGATTATGTCAGAGGATAGAGGAGGTATTGTGTTAAAAACAAAAATGATTTGATCTACTCAAGGAAATGAGGAAGACCAATGTGGCAGAAGTCTAAGTCCCTGAGGTGTAGAGCCCAGTGAGAGAGAAGGCTCAGGTCCAAGATCCAGTCATCCAGTGCCTTGCAGACCATTATGGTTAGTTTTGTAGTTGGTTTTTGTCTTTTGGGTTTTTTTCAGTATCTTTCAAGATTTTTTTGCCATTTTAGTGTCCTCTTGTTTTACTATGTGTGTGTCTAGGTGTGTGAATTTGTTTCAGTTCATTGTTTTTGGGTCTCAGTGGCCCTTTCCAATTGAGAAGAGATACCATTCTTAAATACAGGACAATTCTCAGCAATACCCCTTCAATAATTGCTTTTCTGCCATTGTCTATATGTTTTTACTCAAGAACAGCTATTGTTTGATGGGGTCTGGGAATCTCTCTGCCATCTATCCATAATTTGCTTTTATTTTATTCTTTTAATATCTCTTTGTTATGTTCTGAGTGAATTTTGGAATATATCCAATTGACCAGTTTTTTTGATTATGACTAGTCTAGAATTGATCTAATTTAGGAAGTCTTCCCTCTGCCTTCTCCTGCCCTGTGGCAGTCATAATATCTTCCTGTCTTCTCTGACACGTAGTTTTACTTGCTTCTTTACCTTGGTACCATTTCCTGATTTCTATCATCATGTGCCCTGTAAGCACTTTATCCTTTCTTCTATTTAAGAAATATACATGCACTTATTTTAAAATCGTTTTCAGGTTCTCTACTATTGAATTCCTTTGTTAGTTGCTTTGTTTCATAAATAATAATTTTTTTACATTTACATTTAAAAATTTACATTTTTACCATTATTTTCTTCTCCCTGGCTTTGTGATCTTTATTTGCCAGCTCATTTGCTGATTATAAGAGGTTTTAGTTTCCACATTGTCTTTTGTTTTGTTTTGTTGGTTTTTTTATCAGTGCCAACCTGTTGCCAACTTGAGATTTTGTAGTTGCCTCTCCGCAGCCCTGGGTACTACAACTTGAGGCTGTTGTTCACAGATAACCAGGGAGATATCATAGTTCAAGTAGCCTGGCCCAAGCCAAGGTTTAATGCTTTTCACTTTTCCTCTCACTACCCCAGGTGAGCAATATCCATAAAAGTTACGGCCATCAGGCTCAGTTTCAGATGGTTTATAGTCTTCGTTCCTGGGTGCCAACAGGCCTCTTCAGTGACTAGTTTCATGTTGTGAGCTTAGTTTTGGTTCCCTGCAGTGCATGGACCACTTACCCACCAAAAATCAAACTCCACACGCCTCTCCTGTTCCTGGAATTGAAATGCAGCAGGCTCATAGTTTTCACATTTATTTCCTGATGATAAATTGAAAACTTTATCTTATTTTTGAACATGGCCATATTCACAGCTATAGTGCAATATGAATTGGAATCACTTTATGCCAAGAAATGTCAAAATCCAAATTACAACTTAACAAAGATCACTCCTGCAGCTGAGTCCAGAACAGATGGGAGGGGCTAAGTGCAAACTATAATAGGAGTGTGGGAAAAGAGAGGCATCCACAACGATGTACTTGGACACGAAGAAGTGAATCAATGATGTGAACTGTGTCACTGACCTTACGGTGTAAGATAACAATAATCCCAGACCCTACTAGAAAGTACAGTTGGCATAATTGAGACTCCAGGCCCCTAAATTAATTCCTCTCGATTTTATTCACCTTTTTCAGGCCTCAGCATAGATCACAACTTCCGCCCATTTATCACCCTCCTCCATTTGTAGAATTCTATGTTTAACTTATTTTATCTTATTTTTATGGTTTCTTCACAGTTTTTATCTTTGAGTTAGTAATTTACCAAATTTTTATATCCTAAGTCTCCTTTCTTATTTCCTCAAAAGCAGAATGATGTGGTCCAATTCCTTGTGGGTAATAAAGTTTCTGCCATGAAATAGAGTTGAAAATGTGTGCTTTTTATAAATTGTGATATTGCCCAGCATAAGACAAAATTCAAAATAAAAGGGAAATGAAAATATGAACTGAGTTGAAGAAACTCTCAATGGCCTCCCCAAATTTCCTTTTGGCTTTAAAGGGTTTAGCACTCATATTTGGTCCCATATCTCAGGTATTTTGCCTGAACATAGAAAGATAAACTGCCCTACCCTTTAAACTTATTTTTTAAAAATGATCCTAACGGGGTTAAAAAAGTCATACTGTGACATGTACTCTTGTGAAAACAATGATTACTTCAGTTGATCCTAAAGCTTAATGCATTGAAGACATGAGGAATGTTAATTGGAGTCTGAAAAACTGTCATACATAGTTGTCAAGAAACTATTATGCACCATAATCTAGATCTCACTACCACAGTTATAGTTATTTGAGGAGTTTCATTATATATACCTTCATTGAGCACCAGAATACTGTGAAATACTAAATACTTGGCAGGCAGCCAAAGTTATCCTAATCAATTTACTCCAAAAAGTAGCTTTTTAACTAAGAGGTTTAAGACATTTTTAAAATTTTAACTGAAAAATCAATATAATTTTTCATAATTGTCCTGTGAGATAGTTAAAACTGTAGCTATTCTGGACATGAAATATTGACTATAAAATGCCTAAATGCCATGATATTATCTGTAAAAAGAGTTTTCTGAATAATATTTCATTCTAAGATATAAATATTTATTAAATATTTTTAAAGGCTACTGTATATCAAAGTGTATAAAAGTGCAAGTTAAAAATAATTTACAGTTGATTTTCTTCATATTTCCTCTCCACCTAACCTTTCTACATCTTTTGCAATAAAGTCATTTTCGTTGGTACAAAGAGATGCAAACTCACGCTCTCTTTACAGTAACAACATTACTTGTTACTCTGGCATCCTACCTCCTTAATGGCATTTGCCAAGGCTTAACATGGAGCTTTTCTATTTGTAGGCCTGTATTTCACAGAACATAAACCATATGTGGCAACCTCAAATCAAGAGCCTCCTGCTGGAGACGGAGAAATTTGTAGACTGTAATTGAACTTCTCTCTTCCCAGGCACTACACAACCCCTCCCCTCAACCTCAGGAGGAACTTTAAATTTCAAAGTTAAAGTAGAATTTTCTCAATGCCACAATGCCCAAAATCTGTCAAATTCTTGCTGTCTTGGTCTTCAAGTTATGTGTGTGTGTGTGTGTGTGTGTGTGTGTGTGTGTGTGTGTGTATATATATAGTTCTTACCACTCTTTTGATTTCAATGAAACGTTCTGTGATCATCACTTCTTCTATAATGATGTTGGCATTTGATATATGTTTCTGTCTCATGGGCTTTTTTCTTAATAATCGACTTTTGGTGCATACTTCATAGTTCTTTTCTTTTTCTTTTGTTCATTTTTCCCTTTTTCCCCCTAAAATAAAACTTACAGCAACGTGATGCTTAGAAGGAAGATAAGTTACTTATTTTTAATTGAATTTTTTCTCAATAATTATTTCACTGGATTCATATTTTTTACATGTGCTCTAATTTGTGTTCCAAATAATTAAAATGCAGCAAATTTAAAAGGTTAATATCAAACCATGAACATACCACCAAAATTAACCTATGGATATGTTATGTTACTGGCCAAGAGGGATTAAGATTGCAAATGGCATTAAATTTGTAAATTAGCTGATTAGTTTATAATAGGGAGATTATTCCTGGGTTATCCTATTGGGCCCAGTGGAATCACAGGTATCCTTTAAAGTGAGAAATAAAGCAAGAAGAGGGGTCAGAGTCAGAGAGAGATTTGAAGATACTATGCTGCTGGCTTTAAAGATGGAGAAAAACCACAAGCTAAGAAAGCAGGCAGCCTTCGGAAGTTTGAAGAGGCCAAAAAATGGATTCTCTCCTAAGACCTCCAGAAAAGGATGCAACTCTGCCAACACCTTGATTTTAGGGCAATGAGACTTCTAACCTTGATAATACATTTGTGTTACTTTAAGCCACTAAATTTGTGATAACGTCTTATAGCAGCACTAGGAAACTAAAGCTAATAATATGCGCTATAAATGTATATATTCAAAAACCATAAATGGCATTGCTGTATATAATTAAATTTTAGTTTATCTGCCCTTACCTACAGATCATACTGCTTGACTATATTCCCTAGTCTTCCCGGCCTGTGGCTGTTTATATGATCCTGACTGTGTACAATAAAATGTGAGCAGAAGCAGCCTGCAGCACCTCAAGGCAAGGCCCATTGAAAACATCACACTCAATCCACATTAGCTGCTGAATACGGAGAGGCAGGTGTCCCTAAATTTAAGTTGCAGAACCTCATGATCGAAGGAGCCTTGATCTCTGAATGACCGTGTGGAACAGAGTCTCCACCCCCTTCCCCATTGCTGACATACATAGAGCTGTGACAGGACCAAAAAATACTATTACGTAGCACTGATATTTAAGGTTGTTTAACTTATTACGTTTGCCACCTACCTTCTCAAAGATAATTTCCTTGTCAGCATACCTTCAAAAGCACAATATTTGATTGTAACTACTTTTTTAAACTTTTCCACACAGCACTGTATTTGAGACCTATTGATGAGGTTACATAAAATCTAATCAGTTATTTCAATTACTAGAGAGTTTTTATTGTAAGAGTGAATTACATTAATCTACTCTTCTGAATATGTATTATATATTTTGGGAAATTTTAGGGGGAGTAGTATTTTGGGGAATAGGTGTATGCATGTATATATATGCATACATATACATATATATTAGTTTGAGAATAAATTTATATTTTTAGAACAAATATGCAAAATTGAAAAAGCTGTACTATAACCGAATATATTGCAAAACTAATTAAATGCATAAATGATGAAAAACATAGTTGATTGTAGTATGTTTTTGGAGGTTTTGCCATATTGCTCTCCAAATCATTCTTCAGTACTATCAAAAGTAAAATCACCAACTATGTAAAAGATCTCGAGTTGCACCAGTCCTTGCAATTATGTATTATTGTCAGATTGAAAACAAATGTACAATATGGGTATAAAATAGTATCTCATTACTATTTTGTTTTTTATTCTCTTTGTATTAGGGGATTATCAGCATTTTTTTTTTCTTTTTTTTTTTTTTTTTTTGGTCATTTGCCATTCCGTGTCTCATTTCTTTGAATTACTTGTTAGAATTCTGTTCAGGCACATTTAATAGCTAAGTTTAATTTTGTATCACTGGTCTAAACATAGTCACATGGCCATACCCAGACTCAGGGTGAGAAAACAACATTTAGCCCCTAAATAAAACCTAGGGTGTATTACTGTGAAGAATGGATAACTGGAGTTTGGATGTGTAGTAGTAGTTTCTCTGTATTCACTCTTTTCTATAATTTTAAGTTGCCTATAATTTATTGACTTTAATAGTAGAAGCAGATATATGGATAAATTACCTCCAAATTTATCAGTCTGTTAACCCATAATATCTGCTTTCCTCTGTTCTAAGATGCCCTTCTCTAAATTTTTAAAGAAACGTATTGCATTTGCGGGTATAAAATAACCTTTATTTTTCTCATTTCAGAATTTATTTGATTTGGAATTTTTGTTTATGACATATGATGGAAGACTATCTTTCTTTAAATATGGATAGCACGTTAAATCACCATTTATTTAATAGCCAATTCTTTCTCAGTTATTTTTTATGATTTATCTATCAGATACCATATCCATTTGGATTAGGTCTTAAAATCATGATTTTTAAAATATCTATTAGGGTTTACATGAATGTTGGAAAACTTAGGGGAGTGGAGTGTGGGGAAGACTCAAAGAAAGTAAGAGAAGCTGCAGCTGCAAGTTAAGGACACAGATACTGGAGACTTTACTTTGAAGCTTCAAAGTTACGGTTTTCATAGTGTCATTAGGCATCTGCAGCAATTTTCAAGAGTCTTTGAGAGAGTTTCCACCAATTATCTCAGGCTACAGCTTCAAAGCCATTTTCAATTCATTGCCAAGAAGCTACCATGGATCACATGTATCTTATTTTTTTATTTGGTCACATTGTTGAGCTTTCATACTGATTCTAATAATTAATAAATTATCAAACACATTTTATGTTGACCAATATTTCCTCAACAACCAGTAATACTTTGTTCAAACTTCATACATACTTTAAAAAATCCTCTAGAATGCCCAATGAATTGCCCAGTAAATGACATCTTAAGTAGTATGTAGGCTTTTAATGGAAGATCTTTATTTGGATAAAGAATATTCCATTAATGCTTGGTTTTCAGAAAGTATATATACTTAAATTTTGTTAAGTTTGAGTTATTTTTCTGTGAGTTCACAAAATAATATTTTATAATTTTCCTCTTTAATCTTTCAATGTGGTAAATAACATATATAATTTTTATCCTTGGACTCTTGGGGATAAAAATAATAGTCATTGATTTTTTTATTCTATGCAATATTTCAGAATTCATGTTAATTATATTTATTAGGGGAGTTCATGCACTTGTACATAAGTGAGATAGATTTATACATTATTTTATTGTGTATTAACATATATAGGTAAAATAAATTTTGATTTTATCAGAAAACTATTTATTGTTTTATCAGTAAAACAATTGTAAAAAGTATATTGCTAACATTTAACAAACTGACCCCTTTTTATATTTTTAAAATCTTTTTCCAGAGTAAAATGCTAAAGCTTCATGCAAGCATTTATTTGGTTTTATTCTCCTTCTCTTTTCCATCTTTGTGTAAACTCGTATCTATTCAGTATAATTTGGATGGAGCTAGATTATTACTTAGCATCCAACTACTGATCTGCATTTTTTCCTTGAAAAGATTCAGACAAAACACATGTGACATCAACAGTAGCTATGTCTCTTCAATATTACAGAAAGTCCTCAACCCAAAATCATGACAGAAGACTCTGATAATTAGAGATCCATATATGCACATTTCACTATTATACATAAGGAAAAGTAATTCTCCAAGGAGTGTACTTATATAAACTCTGTAATGTAAGATCTGACAATACAGGTTTGCTGCTTGGCTTTGGTAAGCTATTATGCACTCCCAGCTGGCACAGTTATACCCACAGGGGTTATGCTCAGTACAGGGCATACGGTTTCATTATTGCCATCTTTAAAAATGAACCTGAAAGCTTAGATGGACGGAAATGTGTAAAAAGTACTTTCACATCAATCTCAATTCAAAACTCACTTCAAAAATTAGTGTATTAAATCTCACTGGAAATTGCATTAATGAGGTAACAAAGAGAAACAGAGGATTTGTTTTGTTTTATCCTTTTTGCCTAGTTTATCATATTTTTTGATTTAACATATGTAATGCTTTCAAAGCTACCACTTTGAAAGAGCTACACAGAGCACATCAGTATCAATTTTATCATCTGCTGTCGGAAATAAAAATATCTGATGGCCTTGACTATTTAGTGTATCTGAACATGTTTTACTTTTAGTAGCCTGGACTATGGATCCCATTGCCCTTTGATTTAATATAAAGTCAATTAAAATCAAGACAGTCTTCCTTTCGATTGAAGTAATTTTGTAGAAAATGAAAGCTAGTGGAGCCATTTCCCAGGGTTGCTTTGCATACTAAGTAACAAATGTGAATTGCTGCAAGCAGTATTTTATGTCACTTTAATACTTCTGATGAATGATAGCAATTCATTTTTTACAGGTAAAGCTTTCATGATGAAACTTGACTTGTTTAACTTTTCCTCTTTTCTGTCTTCTTTGAGTGACAGTCATCTATTTCACTGAGGCAGAAAAGTAACCCAAAATGTGTCACAGGAGCAAGTAAGCAAGCAAATTAATAAATAAAATCATGAGACCATTACACACAATTTGTACACACACACACAATACTGCAAAATTAGATAAAATTCTTAGAATGTACTTGCTTCAGAAATACTCTTGATGTCCTCCTCGGAGCTTCAGTATCATGATTTTTAAGATGATTTCTCCATCTATGCTTTGTTATGCGTTGAATGAGGTGGTCTCGGTCTTATTGGCTTGATATAGCAAGCTTTCTGCACTTATACTTTTCCTTGTAATATTATCAGTTATCACAAACATACATTAAACTTAAAGGAACCATTGTCATTTTAAGTGAATGAATCCTGGGCCTAGACCTAACCATTTACTGGGTGTTAAGAAAACCAACAGATCTTGGATGGTCTTTCCCTGTAGTATCTGCCATGGCCTGTTCGTATGGTAGCCAGGACAGGAGAAAATACCTAACATTTTTCTGATCCTTCAAGAGGACCAAAATGAGCCAAGCATATGCAAACTGCAGATTTGAAATTTGGGGTATACAAATATAATTCAGTGTTTTCTCAAAACCATGAAATGCAAAACTGTGGTTTCCCACAGTACTGCTGGCCAGAGATTCCTGTGCATGTAAATTAAAATTGATCTCTCCAATGAGTGAGTAGAAGGCTTGTGGGCCTGGGTTAATGAGGGGCTACTCTCTGAATAAGTAAAATTTCAGCTGAGCGCTTACAGAAGACAAAACTGTGAAACGGAAAAGATGCAGGGAATTGTTTGCTCCAAATGTCAAGGACAATTTAAGTAACGGAACAGAGGTGGAAGAGGGCAGAATATGTGAAATGAATGAAAACTAAGTTTGCCTTGTTATAAAGTATAGGCAGGGAAGTTTTATAATCCAGCTTGTATTGGTTCTGTGAGAGCAGAAAAAATGCTGCAAAGATCTGTTCTTGAACTGTGAGTACTAATTTAATTAGTTCTTCTAACATTTACTGAGCAGCCTCTATACCTGATTTTATGTTCTGGAAATAAGATTGTAAATGAAGAGCAGTATATTAAGAAAAATCTTTGGGGGAAGAGGCAGACATAGATTACCTGTGTTGTAAGAGCCAAATATTTTTTCTTGAATAGGTGAATAAATAAATGACCTAGAGTTTTCATTTTCACCATTTTAAATTAACGTCTATAATTCAAAGCACACCATACGGTCTTTAATGTTTGGAAAGCAAAAGAAGCACTAGGAGGAAATGAGGCAAAGTGGGCAAGTGGCAGGTTTCTTCAGGTTTTCATGGATTAAGGAATATAAATTCTGATAAATGTATAAATAAACTTGTCTAATTCACAGTGTTAAAAGAACAGATAAAGATCTAGGGCTGAAGTGTTACTTCCTTGGCATATATATATGCTGCTTGGAGACTGAGTGGGAGAAATACCTGGGGCCATGTTTTTGTCACAATTAATTCAATAAAGTGTGCTATATATTCTCTTTGCCTGATCTTTACTGAGAGAAGCTAGTTTAGCACTGAATCATCTGAGTTTATTAATCCTGTGATAAAGGTTTTGATGTTTCAGTATGTAAAGAACCACCAAGAAAAATGATTAAGATTTTTACCTTTGACTTCTGAAAGAATTGTTGCTCAAAGTTTCCATGTATACTGTTCTACATTATAATATAACCCCTAGTCTAGAGAATTCTGCCTATTTCCAATTTTATGGATCCCATTCCTTATGTATGTACCCCACTGCTCTTCAGTAGTAATGGATTTGAAACCTGAATAAGACATGGAAACCTCTTTTTATGAAATTGAATAAAAGTATAAATAAATATAAATATTTATAGAAATCATGGTGTAAATGTGACCATGTTGCAACTTATTCAATCAGTGTATATACCTAGCTAATTTCTCTATTTTACCATTTTCAAATGAACAGTGATTCAAGCCAAATTAGTTTCCTCTTGTCTGAGTAGTTTCCTATGTGCCTATTGTTTTTATTTTTCTATTTTAAATACTGATAGAATGTGAAATATTGTTTTTTAAACAGAACCTTTCAATATATCACTGGCAACGACATCTGTTAAATCCAATGAACAATTTAAGTTTACTATGTGCAAGGTATTATCTTGCCCTCTAGGGGTCACAATAAAGAATCCTCAAACATTAAACCTTTCTGTAAGCATCTTATACAATAATTGAGAGGAAAGATATGATCATGTGCACAGTTAAAATACAAAAGTTTTTCCTGGAGTTGGGTGTGCTCCATGTTTTGCAATATTCCCATCACTTACTATGCTAGAGGAAACCACCTCTAGGCCCTATCCTCTTACAAACAGGAGAGAAAGAAGGACAGTATGAAATAGTCTTAAAACAATATAATAAAAACAACCACATATGTTCTAAGAACATAAACACATTGAAAAATATTTATTATATTCCTGTCACTGTTACATGCTTTACATGCATTCTATCATTTTATGCATACAAATCTTTGTAAGGCAGGTTTTTATAAAAATATGTATTTTAAAATATTTTCATAGATGACATATATATACATATATATATATATGTATATATATATATCTCAACATAATAATATCCTACTTTTCAGGATGAGAAAACCCAGGCTTACAAAGCTCAAGATTTTGATACAGGATTGTTGAAGTTAAAAGTACACTACAATGGGGAAGATAGAACTCAATATACATTTCAACTATATCCAAAGCAGACTATATCATGAGTTAAGGTTATTTTCTAAAATGTATGTGTACTTTTCTCTTCCCTTGGAAAACTGTACCCTATCACTTTTGCTCATCTGGTGCTTTTGATAAATATCAGAATTTCTCCATCTTGGATATAATGCAATTGGGAGAATGTATTTATTTTAAGCTTTAAGAAACAAACTTTTTAAGAAGGGACAAAAACTACCTTGTGAAGCTTATGATAAATTTATAATATGCGTAAACACAATTATGTCCCCAAATGCATTTATTTCCATGTACATATAACCATAAATGTAAATTCAGGTTTGTCAGGGACCAAAGGTTAGAGTGAGCCATAGACATGCTCTTTATTAAAACTTTGGCATTTCCTTTATCTACTTCTGCTTTTAGATCCTCTAGGTAAGCCATATAAAAAATAAGTAACAGGTAATCATTTTTAAAAATCTTTTTAATAAAAGAAAAGTTCTCACTATTTATTGTTATTAAACACATTTTATTTTAAAGTCTAAATGCAAGGACCTTTAATTAGGTCCATTAATAAGTCATTAAAAGATAAAAATACAAGAAAAGATAGTAAGACTAATATTATTTTGGATAGTGGCTTCAGAAGTGTGTCTTCAGTGGTGTCCTGTTCAACATTTTAATCAGTAACTTGGATGAGCATATAGAGAGGAAGCTAATATGTTCATTAAATTTGTGGGTCACTGAAAACTTGAAGGGCTTGTGAATGCACTGCAGAACAATTACAATCCAGAAATGATCACTGTATCCTGTAATGATGGGCTGAATTGAATAAATGAAATGTAGCAGGGATATGCACATGGAGGATACCATACATAGATCCAAATTGCAAGTGATGTAGGTACTGAGCTAACATCAGCATGTGACAAAAATGTTTAAGTGACTCACAGCTCAGTAAATTAAATATGAGTTAGCTCGTGATGTGGCTTTCAAGAAAGCTAATCACTCAAGCTCAGCCTGAAGTAAAACAGAACTCAACTGAGTATGTGTTATTTCTGTTCAGATTATTTCTGTTCAGATAATACCTGGATGTTACACTTAATTCTGACTACATTTTTAAAATAATAATAGGAAATTTTAGGATATTTTATTTAGGACAGTCAATAAAATAAATAATAATCTTATAAAGAATATTTAAAGGAGTGTATGGATATTACCTTTGAGGAAAGACAGTTTTCTTTGGGGAAAGGATGGGGACAGTGGAAGAATTAGCTGGGCAAACAGCATGAAGTAGGGAGATGAATATTCCAAATATTTTTTAAAACATCACTTTGAAAACTGAATGCCTTTTATATGCATAGTTTGAAGGGTTGAAACATAAAACAAAGACCAGTAGATAAAAATTACAGATGAAGCTGTTTAGTGTGTATTTGTTTGCTTAACAGCTAAAATGCCGTTAGTATCACAGTTACTTTTCTTAGGGATAGAAGATACATGTGTAGACACATTCTTGGCGAAGAAAGATCACACAAATTAGTGCCTCAATGTAAAAAATTATTTTAAAAAATACCATTTAAAGATCCCTTCTAATTTGACATTCTATGGCTCTTTTTACTTTTATTTCATAATCTTAGCAATTATAATTATTTATCTAATTACGTCTACATTTTAAAATACCATGACAATTCCTTGGTGAGTGCAAATCTGCATCTAATTATTTGCATTGTAAGCAAACAAAAATAAATTTCTTAATTGATGATAATACAACTGAGAACACACTACAGTTGAAAACCTAGGCCAGTACCACACTTGTGATTCTAATATGGTTCTAATAAAAAATGTTCAGCCTTCAGTGAAAAAGCTTGAGCTTACCGTTTGACTCAGCCAGAATGTGAGCACATAGCTCCTACTCAGGAGATAGACAAAACTGTACTCTTTGAAATGTCTGACAGAAGTCATTCCCTCCAAGAAGCCAGCTTTCACATATATTTCCATAGCCTGATCCATGTTAAGGAAAATATCACATCAGACAGATGAGCAGATAGAAGTTGATTTTGTTGTCAGCAATAATATAGAGAGCACAGGCCAAGACAAAAGGCTGTGGGATGGGGGCGGGGGGCGGGTCATAGGCCATTTCCATTTTCTAATTGGCCTTAAAGGAAATATTCTCTATCATAATGTTATAACTTGGAATGACGTGCCCCGTGCTGCCCCACAGGATTTAGGCTTCTATTCTCTTACAAAGATTAGAGACAAAGAGTCTATCTTCTTTAAAAATTGCATTAAAAATTGGTGATTCCCAAGTTTGTGAGAAAGACCTTACTGGGTTGTCATACTGGCAAGACGCTCTTTAAAAAATGTATATCACAAAAGGCAGAAAAAGGATGACAGGTGTTCTCAAGTAGAAGCTCTAAGAACAGGGAGGTCAGAGACCTAGAGTCAGGAAGAAGCTTGTCTAAAGTTGAGTCAAGCTGAGGGGAACATTCAGGCCATCTTGGTCACCTTGTAAGTCCAGAGAGCCTTGCCAAGTGGACAAGTCAATCAGTGTTAGAATTTCTGCAGGAAAAAGGCTCCGAAAGGCTGAGATCTTGCTCAAAATGAAAGCTTGCTCGAGTTTTCCTTTGAATAATATATTTATTATTCAAAAGAAATATACATTTTATATATAATATATGTCTTTGAATAATATATTTTATTACTCGTAAATCTTGTGGTTCTGAGACACTCATCCATTGCGGTGGAGGCAGCCACTTTTCAAGGGAAATCAGAACCCAGGACATGGGAGAGAATGTTTATCTCTCAATTCTTGGCATAATCTATTGACACCAATTTTGGAGAAAATAGCTGTGAAAGCTAAAGTTTTTATAGGAAAAAGTAAGAGATCCTTTTCTGTCTTGTTTCGTTTGTTTTTTAAAGAGAAGAAAGGATTTAGAGAGCTCAGGACAAAGTTTTTACCAAAAGTCTTAGAGTAAGACATAGGTTAAGATGTAAAGTAAGTTCTGCCACATGGGAAAGGAAAACCTTGGGAATGGAGAGAAACCTGGAGGACTAAGTAGAGATGTGATTTGGGTATATATTCTACTTAGGACCCCAAGAGGAAATGTAAGTCTCCCTAAACCCTGAGCTAAACACAGAGAAGAGAAAGGTGAGATATTAGTAACACCAGGTAGGTTCAGGAAGTATCTGAAAGCAAGGGAGAACAGTCATGCATCTTGCTTAGAATTCTAATTGAACCTTCCATCAAAGGATGCCCCACACAGAGCTTGGGTGGCTAGAATTACGTGTAAATTGTGGCATGGCAAAGTTATGTAGGCCTTGCGAATCCTCAGGATATGATTTCTCATCTCCCATCACTATGCATATCAGAGTGAAAATGCAGATATCCGTATGCATTTCAAAAGGGGAATTGCCTAAGTGTTGAAAGCTGCTGGAAGGGAGGAGTCCAGAGGTCAAAATGATTAGGATTCAGTGTGTGGATCTCCAAGCAGAGAACTTACTGAGACCCACAGTTTTCAACAGTAAATGCCAGCACGTGATCAAAGACCAGAAAAGGTCAGTTTGTCAGCAGTGGTTTGGAGGGGCCCCAGTGGAAGTTGGGCTTTCTGGAAAACACTTTCTGAGACTCAGATGTCCCTGGCAGGAGGTTCACTGAGGAATGCTCTCAGCAGCGTCACCGAGGAGGGAGTGAGGGCAGCAGGACTGGGCAGAAAGAGATGTTGAGTTGGGACGGAGCTCAGAAACTCAGATGGTCCTTCGGAGATGTATTCACTGAAACTAGTGCATCAGTCAGTTTTTATATGAAAGCTGCGTGTAACCTGGGAAGTGGCACCTTACTTCCATCCAGGGAAGTTGCTGAAGAAGGGCTCAGAGGTGAGCCCGCGGCATGCAGTGCCCTTGGACACTTGGGGAGTAAGTGTCTTGGGCCTGAGGAGAGAGTCATACAGGCTCAGGAGGCCACATTGGATGGAACACCTCGGCAAAGGCCTCCTATCTGACAGGATGTTGTGTAAGATTTTCCCAGTCAGCAGAATTCTCTAATGGAGTAAGAGAGAGAAAAGGGTTCAGAGGTTTGTATTTGTTTTTACCAAGTTCCTAGTGCCACTATCAATCCAGGGCTACATTAAGTAAACTTTTTATTGTTAGTTATTTTGGACAGTGCAGATAATGAGAATTTGAGCAGTAAAGCTGTAGAAACAATTAGCTTGTAGCTACATTTTCATGCACTCTTTGTCCACTGCCCTGCTAAGGGTCAAGCCTTATTTCTTGCAAATCCAGTGTGTGTGTGTGTGTGTGTGTGTGTGTGTGTGTGTGTGTGTGTGTGTGTGTGTGTGTGTGTGTGCCCGCGCTCGCAGTTTATTTTTTGTTTGCCCTTAACTTTAGGTTGCAACACTTTGGGTGTTCCCCCATAACAGGGAGGGGTCTCCTCTTAGTCTCCCAATTTTAGGCAAATTCAGGATCCTTAACTCTTTCCGGTATATCATAAGGGCCTTGAAATCTAAGCTCACATTCCCTAAAACAGGATATGCTCTCAGGGAATGCTCTTCTCTCTGTTCACTTAATTTTGATCAATAAGTTCTTACTATCTTGTCAGTTCTTTAAGAGGTTAAAGAATACTTTTTAAAGTATATTTTCAGGCTCTTCTTGTCTTCATTGAGAGAGTTGGTCCAAATTCCTAATGATTCTTGTAAACAGAAAATCCAGCACTTCTTTTAAAATTACATTTAGACAAACACTAAATTAATAAAAAACCGTATTTTGGAAAAAATTCATTCATTTCTATTTATCCTTTTTGAAAATGTAGAACATTATTTGAAATACTGTATGTGTTAAAATTATATATGTGTGTTTACATTTACATATATTTGAAACAAAATTTTTTAAAAAGTAACATTTGTGTCTCACCTAGCTTATTTTTCATTCATAATTTAGTGTTTAAACAAGGCTAAGATCAAATTATAGATTTTGTAAAGTATAAAGTATGACTTTCAAAAATGTTACTTTTCTGTAAAAATAGTTTTTACTCTAATTACAATGCTTTGACATTATTAAAGACAGCTGTGCACTGTATGTGACTATCTTATGCCTTCTTGTGATTCATCTTAGTGTTTTATACTGAAGACAATTCAACTTTATCGAGGAATTTTTTCACTGATGAAAGATGATGATGATGATCTGATAGAACTAACTTTTATATTGAAATATTTGTAACATCCTCTTTCCCCCAAAGTAACTTTCATTTCTAGTTAGGAGAAAACTAGTTATTAAAACAAATTTATTAGTTTTATTTTGTGGCTAAACTATTTCAATAGGAGAGAAAATTATAAACATTGGTTAGAAGAACTCACGTTTATTGGGGACTGGCTCAAGCAACTCTAAGCACTTTACTCTTGTGAACATGTTGATTTCTCACATCAAGCCTTTGATGGAGGCACTGTGACCCAGGGCAGTGGACAAGGGCGTACGCTTTGGAGCCAGAAGACTTCAATTCAAAGGGCTATGTAAACTCAGGTGAGTTCATTAGCTACTGATAACTATCAAATGTGAACAATAATCTGTCAACATCATGGGACTGTACTAAGGGTTATGTGAATTGATTTGTAACTCTTTCAGTGCCAGTGCCTGAACAGTGCCTCACACTTAGTAAGCTCTTACTGGCTACGGTAGCTGATGAAATTGAAGCATTGGGAATTTAATGAGCTTTCCCATGCCACATAGCTATTAAGTAGCATAAAACTTAGATTAAAATTCCAAGTTCATTTGGGTCTAAGGTCTGCCTTCTTAATTACTACATCAGTTAGAAACTCTGTAGAAAGCAGATGGTGTACTCTAAGTAATGTGAAGAGAATTTTGCTAAAGGATAATTCACATAGGTGTAGGCAGAGTTTAAGAAAAACAACAAAGATTATTATAATATCATTCTTAGTTCATCACTATTCCTCTATTAATAAATACTTATTATATACATACATACATATATATATATATATATATATAATAGCAATAGTGCAATTCCGTCGTTAGTGCAATATTATTTCTCAGTGTATACCAGAATGCAATACCATTCTTAATCTATTTTAAGTGCATTCAACTGAGAAATAGCAAAGAATGGTAACAGAGAGCCTTTTCCACCCATAGGCATAAAAGTGAAATAGGAAAGACACCCTATAAAAATCTGAAGGACTGGACTTCCCTGGTGGTCCAGTGGTTAAGACTCCGTGCTTCCAAGGCAAGGGGCATGGATTCGATTCCTGATCGGGGAACTAGGATCCCACATGCCACACGGCATGGCCAAAATTTTTTTTTTAAATCTGAAGGATGAATGGGTTGCTGTATGGAGCTGTGGACTTTGGCAGAAGGAAGCAACAAACACATGATGACCTGATAGGTAGCAAGAATGAGGGGTTAAATAAACAAACTAGATCTTATATGTTTTTACCACACACACACAAAGATGATAGTTATGTGAAATGATGGAGGTGTTAGTTAACTCCATGGTGGTAACCATGTTGCAATATATAAATCAATCAAATAAACACCTTAAACTTACACAATGTTATATGCCAATTATACTTCAATAGAAGAAAGAAAAAAAAAGAGGAAAACCAGATTTCCTGGAGGGACTTTCATTGACGGAAATCCAATTAAATGTAGAAGGTGAAGGAATGGTAATGATTTTAAAGATATATTCACACTTATTTGATTTTCTGCTTCTCAATAAATCAAATGTAGTTTCCTTCCTCTTAAGTGTGGTCTTCCTGACTATAAAGAATAGAATATGGCAAAAGTGATGCAATGCCATTTCCATCATTAGATTATACGAAGAGGGTAACTTCCACCTTGGGTGTATGTGTCTTCCTTCTCTCTTTCTGTTTCTCTGTCTCTCTCCATCTCCCATTCCTCACTCTAGAGGAAACCAGCTAAGCTACCACTTGCTCATTTGAATGAGGTTTCCCCTAGATTTCCTTTCTAATATGCTCTCTCTATACTTTGTACTATATTTTTAAACAACTATGCATTTTACAAGCTTTCATTCTTGGTGGTAGGGAATTTATCTTCTATTTATTGCTGTATCCCCAGAGTCTAGAACAGATCCTCACATAAAGTATGAACACAATTATTTGTTGAAATAACCAGTGATGAACGTGAATTTATCCACTGTAATTTTTCACGTGGATAGACTTTAACTTATATGCGAGGATGCTGAAATAATTTAGTAAAGAAAACAAGAAAAAACATAAATAATGGCTATTTATATGTTAATAGCTTATATCCCAAATGAGATGTTTATTTTATGTATTCAGAATTCTAAGTAAACAAGCAACTAAATTAAATATTAAGTTGCATTGTTTAATAAAATGAAATTATATTATATTAGAAATGACATTTTAGCTGTATTAGAAATAAAATTACCAAGTTATTTATTTATACTGTAACGTTTCAGATTCAAATTGTGTAAATCAGTTCTCTAGACCCTTTAAAGAAAACACCCTTATATTGGATAAGTGTAGACTTTGGAATAGATGATGACATTACTCAGCTGAAATAATGCTATCTTAATTAATGCAGTGATGTTTGATTATTTCTCAATTGTTTGTTTTTATTTTTGCTAGCAAGTGCTAGCTAATCTTGCTTGAACAGGCGGAAGAATGAGAGGCAAAGTGAATATGTGTAATGGAAAATATTTTGAACACATTATCTAAAATTTACCAGGATCCTTAGTGTTAACTTACAGCATCCATATGTAGAGATTGTTTGTCTTAAATTTCCATTATAAGATAAAATGCCTTTTCTTGTAGTTCATCAAACTGTGAGGAAGAAATGATGATTTTGTTTCTTCTTTAGTTTCCCTTACGTATTATGGAAACAGCCATCTGTTGGTTAGTTCCATATTTTTAAAAAATCAGATATAATATAAGTGGTATTTATATCACTGAGCTTTAGGAGTAAGACATACAGGATTCTTTTAATTATCTAGCCAATTGAGTTTCCCTCTATCTGTAGTATTCAGAAAAATACTGCAATGACATGTTTACTAGAGAGTAACTGGGCAGATACATGTATGACAGTATAACAGCTATAGGAGGACTGAAACACTAGTTTCCTGAAAATGTCACTGCATATGGAAATACGAGTGTATGTGTGTTTGTTTATCTACCTACCTATCTACTCAGCAGAAATGTGTTAACTAACTTTTTAAATAAATAAATGAGTACCTATTAGAGAATATGATACAAGTTAACTGAGAATAAAAATGATTGCATAAGGGATTCTACTGTTCATGAAGATTGATAGGTTCATTCTAAAATTCAGGATTTCTGGCTTCAAGTGCAAGACAACTTCGAGAAAACTTTTTACGTTTTGTAATGTGCTTCCCATTAAAGATGAGATGAATTGATCATTGACAGCAGGCTGATATTTTCAGTGCTCCAGTTGATCCGTTGGATAACTAACTGCCTCAGGAGAATGGGTTTGTTTCCCTACATTGCCACAAGTGGTGGCCATAAGAATGCACCTCTCAGACATCCAAATACAGTGAGCATAATTGACCAAGGGTCCTGGATGCTGTACTTGAAAATCTATCATTGTGTTTGTGTGGAAGCCAAGGTGAGTGCAGTAGGAATTGAAAGATAGGTCCCTTCCTGGGAGTTATAGAACTTTTGATCAGGAACTCCCCAATAGCCTTGCCTAAACTTAGCACCAACATTCTCATCCAATTTTCATGCTTTCTCTACTTCACTGGATCAAATTTATATTATGATCTGATGGCTGACGCAGCTTCTTTCTGCTACTTCTCTATTTGCTCTCACAGGGATATCTTCTAACATCAGTACAATTCTTACAAAATCTTTCCTTGGCATCTGCTTCTTGGAGAATCTGCACTAACACACTCCATGACAAAGTCTTCTCTATTTAGGAAGAGATAAATTTTTTGTTAAGCTTAGACATTTCAATATTCCCAAAGGTAAACTCCTTACAAAAAAAAATAACAAAAACCTTCTGAATGGAGAATATTTATAGCACATAAATATACATAATTACATAAAACCAAATATATTTTTACATAATTCAAACACATCCCTATAACAGTTTCTCATTAAATCCAGTAAACTGGCCTGGACTAAGACAATATACAATTTTTATTTCTAGTTATTTCTTTCTACTCTTTGTAGGGATTTAAAATAGACAATAGTAATAGTAAGTTTGTGAGTAAATCAAAATTACTAAAAGTAATTATTAGGTAGCGTAATGTATGCGAGAATAGAGCATTTATAAAGTATAGCAGGACAGGATAATGAACTCTCTATGGTGGTTTGAGACTAAATGAAAAAATTCTTCCTAGGAAGTTAGCACCTTATCTAGGCTTCAGAAATGAACGTGACTTTTCCAAGAAGCGGGAGGAAAAGATTGAGGTAGGCATACTAGTGAGAATGTAATCATTACAAGCAAGGGATGAACATGAAAAAGTATGAAGTTTTGAAAGCACGTGGTATATCCAAGAAAGCCCAGAAATTCTGTGATACTAATCAAAAATTGTGAGGAAATACATGGAGATGAGTGAGGATATGAAAGAACTTATAACCAGATAAAGAACCTGTACTAAGTAGTACAGACATTAATTTGTATGTAATGGGAAGGATATACGAGGCAGGAGAAAATAAAACTAAACTGTTTTAATTGATTATGTTAGCATTCGGATTGAGAAGAGATTTGAAAGGACCAGACTAAAGCGATGGGAGATCAGTGAGAATGGTACTTGGAGTGGTAGTAGAAATAAAAGGCAGAGGGGACTTCCCTGGCGGTCCAGTGGTTAAGACTCCACCCTTCCACTGTGAGGATTGGGGGTTCGATCCCTGGTCAGGGAACTAAGATCCCACATGGTATGGCCAAAAATGAAAAAGAAAGAAATGTAATAAGAGGCAGAGGACAAAGCAGATTAAATATAGAAGTGGTAGGACTTGACAATTAGCTAGAAGGACAGGAGTAATTTCTGTGTAATCCTCATTTAGGCAGTTGTATAAGGTGGGTCCATTGAGTTAACTTGAGGAAGCAAAATTTCATGAAAGATGAAAGAATATGGACCTTTGACTTTCTGAGTTTGAGGTGATTGTGTTAACTAAGGAGAGCTACCAGGAAGCAGTTGGATGTAGCAGGGTGGAACTTCCCTCTAGATACATGTTGTAGAATTGAGTTTCCACAATAGAAGCTAGATTAAAAATTTTACCAGATAATCATCTTAGGAGAGGATGAGTAGCACCAGCCTTGATAGGGAGGTAAACTACATTAGAATCGAAAGTCTACAAGAAATATCCCCAGGATTTGCCAAAATAAATACTTAACATTACTGATTGAATTGGTTACTGGGGGCAAAATGAAAATCCCAAAGAATAGCAAGGGCTTTTTGGATGAGCAGGTCATACTAGGGAGAGAGAATTTTTGTGTAGGATAAAGATGTGAGCATTTTCATGAACTAAAGAGAAAAACAGTAGAATAAAGGGTGTGAAAATATGAGAAATATGAAGGGTGATTGATGGAGCTGGCACCCAGAGGAGATATGTTAGAACTTGCTTTCCACTGAGATAAGAAAGGATAGGACAAAGTGGTAGAAAAAGAGGTGAACTTAAGTATGATGGGGAGCTTGCTGCTGTTACAGGGTTTTGGTAGTAAAGTGACATTTTATCTGTGTGTCTTTGAGAGTGGAAAGCTATTTGAGAACTCCTGGAATTGTGTAGCATCTCCTCTGAGGGGAATGCAATAAGGAGCTGAATATAGTGAGGGGGAAAATGAGAGAAGCTTTGTGATACTAACCAAGGCAATAAACTATAGCTCTGTAGTGGTAGCAATTAAAATAGCTAACATTTATCAGGTATTTACTGAGTATTAGACACGATCATAAGATCTTTATATAGTAACTAATTTGATTGGGCAACAACCCTATTTTTTGAATCTATTTTTTTTTTTTTTTACTTTTAATTGTGTTTTAATATGGCTAAAATTCAAACAATCCAAATGGGTATAAAGTGAAAGGTAATACTCTTTGCCATATATTGTCCCCCAGTCCCCCTCCCCACGGCAGCCATTGTTACAAATATTCTATGTGTTTCCCTAAGGTACTTTACAAATAGACAAACATGCATCAAAAAGAACAATCTATTGATTGACCTATTGGCTTCAAGAATCTGAAACTTCCTGGAGTTTTATAATTCAGATTTGCATATTCATTGTCCATAACTCTGATTATTATAGCTCTCCCTCTTTCGTGTACTACAATATCCATAGCAGCAAAACCCAGAGTTTCAAAGATAGAAGAGCAAACATTGAGATTGTGTTTTTAGAAATTATTTTTAGAGGGGTTACTCTATTGTTTTTTGTATCCTTGTAACTTGACTGTAAGGGAAACTTCTCTAAAGAAGTTCTTTATCTTGAATACTGTCTTTCAATAGCTTTTCATTAAAATGTGTGATTTCTTATGAATGCTAGGCTATATTTATTTCTCTTTAAACTGGGTTCTTGGGAGTAATCAATTTTTTATGGACCACCTTGGTAAAATAATTGGCATTTAAGGAAGTATTTTCTGACATTTCCAGAGGCCAAGGGAATGTGGTCAATCCAAATCCAACATTAATATCGATACTAGTGTTCACTCTCCCCTTCACATCACAAAATTTTGATATATTCAACTTGCAACAATTAGTGTATCTAGCTGTTATCTTAGAGATAAGGCACCATGGCATCTGGGGTTTTTGCTGGAAAACTGGCAACTGTGTGGTGGCAAAAGCTGTTCAGTCTTGGGAGGTGATGTCCATTCTATGTACCCATGAGGATTTCTGCGTGTGTGGTCATGAGCCCAGTGAATGTTAGTTATGACTAATATTCATAGAACATGTTATTCTGTCCACTTTTAAGAGCCCCTCTGCCAGTGGGAATAGTCTGGTGGTTTTGCATGTGTGACATAAAGAAATTCAAACCCTGGTACTCTTCTGGGAGTCTTATTCACTCCTTTTCACCAGTTCTGCAAACTTGACTCTTGCCAGACCCTGAACATATAGTCCACCTCATAATTAGGTCTCAAGAATCAACATAAATCTGACGTGTAACCAAGGAGAACAAGTTGTTACAGCAATTTTTCTCAAAGGATATTAGAAACCCACAATAGAATATACTACCGAATAGTTCTTAGCCGCAATATGGCTCACTTTATTAATCTATCATTTATAGTCAGAAGTAGAGCTGATTACTTGGCCTTCTGTAGTGTGGAGGGTATGTGACACATGAAATGGTAAAACAATCTAATCTTTTTTTCTTGAGCTGTTTTATTGTTTTCTCCCTCTATATTTTGGCAAGACCTAACTGATTCTTCAGCAATAGCTATAGCAAAACACCTTGTGTTACATGTGGGTTAGGCAATTTAGTAAGCCATTGCCATTGTAGAAGGAACATCACACTAATGTTTTTTTTTTTTTTTTAAAGATTTATTGATTGATTGATTGATTGATTGCTATGTTGGGTCTTCGTTTCTGTGTGAGGGCTCTCTCCAGTTGCGGCAAGCGGGGGCCACTCCTCATCGCGGTGCGCGGGCCTCTCACTATCGCGGCCTCTCCTGTTGCAGAGCACAGGCTCCAGACGCGCAGGCTCAGCAGTTGTGGCTCACGGGCCCAGTTGCTCCGTGGCATGTGGGATCTTCCCAGACCAGGGCGCGAACCCGTGTCCCCTGCATTAGCAGGCAGATTCTCAACCACTGCGCCACCAGGGAAACCCCACACTAATGTTTTAAAAATAAAATGCCGGCGTATGCGCTCATATTATTTTTCCTTGTCCATTCTGTGTTCATACTATCTCTTAATAATGTACTTACAAATACCACCTCCATATAGTCTTCCAGGGATTTTAACACAGTTCCTCTGTATCTCCTATCTCCTTCTCTGTTCCATTCCTCTGCCTCTTATCCTGATCTTCATATTGCCCTTGCACTTATTATCCATAGTGGGGCAGTTAGAGACGTTTCTGTGTTGTTAGATTCTTGGGGGAAGTGTTCTGTAATAGGTTTAAGGACCGTCAATTTGCAAATCTATAAGATATGCCTATGTACGTACTTATTATAATCCTATTCTGCATCCTATGCCCCTGCCTAGGGTATTGACTTCAAATATTGCCATTTTGTAGATTATCAAATTTAAAGAATGATGTAGCTTCATTTATTAACTACTTGGGGAATATATTCTTATGCATAGCACTGGCAATAAGGAAAATTTGTTTCCTGCAACAGAATAAATGACAATATATTTTCATGCCCATCTTTTGCCTGGCAACCAAGGACCGGATTCCTTCTATTTTCATAGCTATTACTATATTTCATCCAATCTTTTAGAAACAACACTTTAATATTAAAAATGCTTTATAGCATGGTGACAAAGACTGAAAAAAGCTGGAAAACATTAAAAAAATAAAAAGTAAGTCTATTAGTTCAAAATATAAGTTGAACTAAATTGGTTGCTTTATAACTTCCCATTCATGGGAAGTATCCCCAGTCCTTCCTGCCACCACCCCCATCCCGTGCACACAGACTGACAAAATGCTGAAGCCAATTTGACATTTACTTTGAAAGTCTACAAACCCACTCCTACTTCTAATGCATATTATAGTTAGGCTTTGTGTGTGGGTGTGTGTAGCCAGAAGCAAAAAATCACCCATGCCAATTTAAGCCACTTTAATATGAGTGCGTACTTAAGTATCTTACTTCAAAGAGATTGTTATGAATTTGTCAAATTAATACTTATTGAGTGGAGCACAGGTTATCAGATGATGAGCTTGGTTAAATAACAGACCGCAAGAGAAACTGAAATAGAGAAGTTTATTACAAATAGGTCCTGGAAGAAGTACCCAGCAGCTTAGAATGGGCCCCAGCAGCTTAGATGGGGCTGCATGGGCAGATCAAGGCAGGGCACAGAGTCAAACAGGCAGGACTTCTAAGTCACATGACTTTTTTAGTCTGTGAGCGGAATTGTTTGAGGGCTAAGGCCCAATTGGTCAATTCAAACCAAAAGAGTGAGGTTAGGGTAAGCCAAAGTTTTAGTCTTATCTAAAAGGCACATAAAGAAAGGAGGTGGGAGGCAAGGAAGACTGTTGATCACAAGGGCCATTGGGGAAGTCACATAAGGAATCTACACTTACTTGTGACTCTGTGGGCTGCTTTCTAGGGCATGTGCTTGCATGAGGGGGCTAGTGTCAGTTTCAGGTCACTGCAGGCCACTTGGCCAAACAAAATGGATGCTAAGGCAGCAATACTATGGAGTAGCTCAGCTAAACTCTCAACAGACATCTCTCCTCCATATTAGAAGACCAGTTGGGTAATGTAATTACATTAACTTTTATCAACGTCCTAAAACTGGGCAGAGTCCTTCATTACAATTCATCTCCTGAGTTACTGACCAGCCTGTGCATCACTTCCTCTGCATGGTCTTTCCTGGTCTGGTGACAAAAAAAGCCCCTTGTTTCCTAATCTCCTCACCACCATGAAGAGTCTCTTTTAAATATAAAAAATTTAGAGAATAAGTAGTGCATATAGGATATAAGCAGTAAATCTGAAAATAAAAAGAGAGCCAGAATTCATTTGAAACTTAAAGGTATTTATTTGAAACATAAAAATGAAAAGTCAGGTCAGAAGGTGAGAATTCACTGAGATGAAAGGCAACAGCATAAAAGAAGGTGAACTGATGGGATTGTAATCAAAGTGTGACGGACATAGCAAGCATGCTTTGCAAGGAACTGAAGCAAAGACAAGATTAATATCTATTTCCTGGGCAGTACTGAGAAAAAAATTATTGTGCAAAAAATTGAATCAATGTCAAAGAAGATAAATTCAAGGTGCTTCAAAATACAGAATGAAAAAAATAGGATTAGAAGAAGAAACAGGAAAAAGGAAGAAGAGGAGGAGGAAGGGTAGGAGTAGCCTGTGGAACAGGGAGAAGGAGAAGAGGAAGCATCAGCGCAGCAACGTCAGCTGTCTCCACTCCCAGCATGTGTTCTGTGCCATCTGGGCCTGAGCAGGTCAAATAGTGAAGAGTTTCGTGGGTGGGACATTACAGAGGACAAGCCTTCGTGCTTGAGAAGTATTCACCTTAGGATGAAGGCACCTGATAGACGCCTGTATGACAGACATGGAGATAGCATGACTCAGTATTTAAATTCCCTGTGCCATCCTCACCCCACTCACCCCTCAGAAGGGCTGTGTAAAGCAGGGTCAGGGTGGGCAGGGCACAGCTCAGATGCTTAACGCTTGGAGCCTCGGCTCTCTGCTCCATCCCTTTATAGAGAAATAAATTGTAAAATAATCATAGGAATAAGCTTAGGTTTTTTTCAAAGACAACCATTTCTAGTCTGGAGTCTTGGTTCTTCAGTTCCCTAAGAACAAATCTAATTCCTTCAGTCGCTCAAAACCCCTCCTCATTTCTTCAGGGGGCACATCCACCCTCTGACATGGTAATGCTGAATCCCACCACGTCCTCAGCTACCAAATACTAGATGGCATCTTGGAGCCACAGCTGCCGGTCACTGCCGTTGGCAGGCAGGCCGCTCCCTTGGCTCCTGGTCAACGTCTCCCAGAAGCAGCGCTGTCTGGATCAGAGCAAAACCAGATAAAGTTATCTGAAAAAATATACCCAATCTATAAAGATTTTTGTTCCAAATCATACATAATGTAAAAACAGACACTGTTCTTAATGAGAGGAGGGACTTATGTTCACTTCCTTTAATTGTTTTTCTTATAAGTTTACAGTTTTGATTTCTTTTATTTGTTTGAAAAAAAAGTGTTTGGATTATATCCTTGAGTGAATTCATTCTTTAGAAAGGATAAGCTAAAGGTAAATATGCAAATGAAAAGAAATTCTATCTATGTGCCTCTCATCTGCTTTCCTATCTCTCTACATTTGTTCTCTTTCATATGTATATAAATATATATACACACACATACACACACACACACACATATATATATGTATATATACACATATATAATAGTTATGAGCAGGAACCTTGGAGTCATAAAGTCACTTCCTAAGTGCTAAGTGTGAGCCCGTATCTACAACATTGTACTCTGAAGTTTTACTCAATATTTCATTGTCCTCATTTTGAAATGGAGTTAATAGCATACGTACCTCATAAAGATTTGTTGAGGATTAAATGAGTAAATGTAATAGCAAACTGGCTTATAGCTAATATAGACTTGTTTATTTCCTCAAAAATGTAGCTTTTTGAGGGCTTAAAAAGAAATATTACTGTATTCTTAGTGTCTAGAATATTGGCTAGTATATAAGGGGTGCTCTAAAATTTTACCAAATGAAACAAAAGGATAAAATGATACAGAATAAAAATGTAACCAATTATGAAGATGAAACAAAATCATCTGGAACCAAAAGACTGGTGAACTATAAACTAAAATAAAACTGTTCTGGGCTGAAGTAAGGAAATTCAATTTCCCCAGAAGAATTTTGAGTATAGGTTTTAAAAGTAATCCTATAACAATCTTTATTTTAATCAATTTTATCTTATATATCTCACTTTTCTCATGTTATATATTTTACTGTGAAATAATTTGGTGTACATAACTTTACAACATTTATCAAAAGCTGTGTGCTGAAAAAAAAAGTCTATAAAGTATATTGTAAGCTATCTCTTCTGTATTAATCAATATTTGCATTCTTTTACTCAGATTAAATTAATACATGGTACTTGTCCCAGAGATATACGGCATCGACTTCCTATATATCTACATATGTATTGTATATATAGATATAATTTAAAAGTTTCATTCTTGTTTTAGAACCATTGTTTCTTTCCCCTATTTTTAGGCAAATGTAAATGTATGTAAGTATAATTTTTGCATATAGTTTATGTGTGCTGGCATAATTGCAGTTCTATAGAGTAGCAAAGATATTATGAGTGACAAATTTAGATCTTTGCCTGTTAAACACATCCTTGGCTACTACTCAGTATATAAGTCCCTTCTATAAATTATCCAGTCACAATTACTCCATCTCTAATATAAGTACCTTGAGAGTTGGACCTTTATAGATTATTACAAAGAATTTAGACATTTGAGAGCATGGGGATACATAAATATAAATGAATACTGTTGATTTGAGAGAAACCTTTACAGGGTACTCTGCCTCTTTTTTGATTACTCTTCTCATGCTGGTCTTGGAAAAAACTGCCAAATATAAAGGCAAGCATAATACTATGTATGTTAGTAACATTTTGCTTATGACTATATTCTGATATCTTGAGTAGCTCAAACAATGATATAATAAATGGAACTGAATATAAATTTTATATTTGTTTATATTATATATATTTGATTAAATAGGAATTCCTTACAAATAATGTCTTTAAAATACATTACTTGTTAGAAGATATTTTAGAAAAATGTGCTAACATAATATTAAAGGTCAGTGGCAGCATTGTGACCAAAAATTTGACAAAGAAAAAGAAATTAAAGTGTGTGGTTACATTGTAATTCTGATTCTGGGTGAAAGATAACTCATGATTGTTTATATCCAGTCAGAAGAACCTGAGAGCGAGAGAGAGAGAGAGAGAGAGAGAGAGATTTTTCTTCAGTTATCCTATGAGATAAGAAGTAAATTTTATTTCCTTTCATCTAAATATTTTTCCCTGGACACCAAGTTTGTTACAAAATTTTCCGTTTTCACGAAAACATGAGAAGTTTTGCAAAGAAGTTGGAAAAACAAATTAGAAATTCCTGAAAACACTTTTGTATCTTTTCTCAACCGCAGGATTCTGGTAATGAAAGAACTTGAGCAGGAAAAAAAAAATTAAAATGTGGAGAAAAATTTACCTTAGCTAGTCAACATACTTCCTTACACTGACTACCTAGATGTAGTATCAAGTGGAACGAGTGTAGCTGGTAATTGCAAATAAACACTTTTTTAAGGTGAGGAAAATTCTGTCTTCATTTTACCACTGACCAAATATATGATACTGAATAAAATGCTTCATCTTTTTCATGTATTTTATTTCAATAACCTGAAAAATTAAGTAAAACTGCTGTTTGATTCTTAAGCTGTCTTCTGATCACCCATTAGTAGTTTCTCAAAGGTGTTCTAAGGGCCTGTGCTGAGGGGTATTGGGAAATTAGGAGCACAGAGGAATATACTGTAGATCCTGTCTTCCACTTTTTTGATTTTTTTTTTTGTATTGACATTACTTTATTTAAATGATTTAATCTATTTGGAATGAATAATGTATAGAATTCAAAGAGTACAAACCAGTATTTAATGTAAAATGGCTCTTACTTCTTCTGTGCCCTGACCAGCCAGCGCCCTCCTCAGTGGCAAGCACCACTATCAATTTCTTGCCTAACCCTTTGGAAATAATCTTTTTCTGTCTAGCTTTTTCTTTCCTTTTTTTTTTTTTTTTTTTTTTTAATTAGAGTAGAATTGCTTTACAATGTTGTGTTAGTTTAGCCAGGACATAGAAACAACCTAAATGTCCAATGACAGATGAATGGATAAAAAGGATGTGGTACATATATACAATGGAATATAACTCAGCCATAAAAAGGAACAAAATTGGGTCATTCGTAGAGATGTGGACGGACCTAGAGTCTGTCATACAGAGTGAAGTAAGCCAGAAAGAGAAAAACAAATATCGTATATTAACGCATATATGTGGAATCTAGAGAAATGGTACAGATGAACCTTTTGCAGGGCAGGAATAGAGACACAGACATAGAGAACAGACATGTGGACACGAGGGGGATGGGGAGGGTGGGGCAAATTGGGAGATTAGGATGGACATATACACACTACCATACATAAAATAGATAGCTAGTGGGAACAAGCTATAAAGCACAGGAAGCTCAGCTTGGTGCTCTGTGATGACCTAGATGGGTGGGATGGTGGTGGGGGTGTGTGTGGGAGGTCCAGGAGGGAGGGGATATAGGTATACATGTAGCTGATTCACTTCATTGTATAGCAGAAACTAACACACTTTTTTCACTTAGAACAGCACTTTTTAAACTGAATTGCTTTTTAATATGTTGTGTTACTAGGTTAAATGTCACCTGCAGAAAGTGACCTTGACTTTAAAAACAAATCGTGCAAGAGAAGGTTGGATCAACTGTTTCCTAAAATTCAGTGATACTTTTACTAGGAAACTCCTGTTTATTTTTCACATATTTAAGCTATTTTATAAAAAAGGATTTCAAGAAACTGGTACTGAAACTCTGATATTGTGATATTTGACACTTGTGGCATTTGACAATGAACAATATGATGTTTTGTCAATTATACTTGCCAGTTTAGGTAGAATTCAATTACCTGCTTAAGCTAAAAAGATCTTGTTTTCACTCCAGTGAAACACTGAAACCGTGTAGATAAACAGAGTCTAATGCATCAGCTATATTTTTCTTCAACTGGAAAGGTACCCCTTTGTAATGTAAGGAGTACAATTCCAGTAAAATTATTTATTAAAATGATTTCCCAGTACAGATATGACCTTCTTCAATGTAACATATTATATGAAAGTTCAAATTTGTACATATTTAATTTAGCCTGTAAAAATTCATGTTATCAAATTGTTTGAACAAACGGCTTATGTCCTATGTAAAATAGAATATATTTCACATTTTTGAGTTAAACTTTTTATTAATTTGCATTCATATAATTATATACACTGAATATAAGAAATACATTTCCTGATAAGGTGAAAATTGACAACACTTAAATAAAGATGTTAAACTAATTTTTTGGTTTTGTTTTCTAATTATTTTGATCTTCTCAGGTTTCCTTTTCCTTTTTTTCCTGATTCTTTAAAATAACATTTTTTACTGAATGTGAACAAATCATACGTGAAAAGTTTATGAACTGTCACAAAGTGAATATACCAGTGTAGCTACTATCCAGATTAAGAAATAAATATTAACTGTATTTCGGAAGCTTCCTTTTATGCTAGTTTCAATCACTGACTTCTTCCTACTCCACAAAAGAAAAATAAACATCATGATTTCTAACATCAGAGATTAGGTTGCCTGTAATTTATGTAAATGGAATGATACAGTATTCCTCCTTTTGTGCCTCTTCTCTCTCAATCAAATTTATGTTTGTTAAATTCATCTATATTTTTGTGTGTAGCACAGATTAGTTCTGTTTCTTTCTTACCACAGTGATAGAAATGTTCTATATCTGGTAGCAGTTGTGTTGGGCAACACCCTTATAGTATGTCTTTTTTAATTCATTCTACTATTGAACATTAAATGGGTCTATTATGAAGAATGGTGCTAGGTATATGTGTGTGTACATGTATAGATGTACTTATGTACTCATCTTTGTTGTACCTGTATCTACATCTGTATAATATAGATCTAGATCTAGATCTAGATGTAAATATCTATCTAAGAGAATGTATATGTTCCAATCAAATAGTATTAAAGATTTTTTCAAAGTGTTTGTAATAATTTACATACAGCAGCAGTTGTGAGCATTCTTACTATTCAACAAACATTTCAACCCTCAGCATTATCATTTAGTTTACTTTTTTTTTGGTTTAACTTATCCAGAGGAGATGCAGTGGCATAATATTGTGATTTATTTTGCATTTTCTTGTTCATTATTGAGGTTGAACAACTATTATATTCTTATTAACTAGCTGGATATCCAATTTTTATAAAATATTTTAAAAATTATATTTCCAATATGTCCTTTTTAACATGCAGAAGTTAAATCTTTCTGGCCCAGAATCTTTGTTTGGTATACATGTAGCATATATCTCCTACTATTCCGTAGTTTTCCTTTCACTCTTAAAAAGGGGTTTTATGATGAACAAATTTGTACATTAAATTTTAGTGCAATTTCAGTTTATAAATGTTTTCCCTTAAGATTAGCAACGTTTGTGTTAAATGTAAAAAAATATCCAAAATTTAAAGCCCTGAAATCACTCTTCCATGTTTTCTTTATAGTTTGAACATCAACATTTATATCTACAATTTCCCTGGGATTGATTTTCAAGAATGAGTTGAAGTAGGACTCAAATTCTATAGTTTTTCCATAAGGATACTAAAAAGATTAATCTCACTTTTCCTAAAATAAGTGGCCACATATGTTTGGATTTTTTTGCTTTGTACTCACTATCCTGTTGAATTGATGTGTTTATTCTTGCACCTTGCTCCTATTGGTGGGATTTTTCACCATTTCTATTTTTACCTATCGATGACAGATAAGGAATATTGATTTTATTTTATTATTTATTTTATGCAACCATATAATTGAACACTCTATTTTTCTACTTTGCTTTATGTTTAGGAATTTTCAGGAGAACGGTGCCATCTGCAATAATGATAGGGTTTTCTCATAATTTCTGGTATTCATGATCATGTGTGTACGTATGTATGTTATCACTTTGACTAGAAAATTCAGATCAATGCTACTACCAGTGGTTATGGTACACAAGCATGCCTTTTTATTTTCTTGAATATAAATGCAGCTATTGTTATTCTTATATATGATATTGAATTTTCAATTGAGATAGAAATTTGTTTTGTTGTCAAGAAAGGATAATGTTTGTTCTGGGAAATAACACATTTAAAACCACACCAATTACTAGTGAACACAATTATAAGCACTACTTCTAAGGAAAGAATTACAAAGGAATCTTACTATGAATTTAACAGCACTTATTTTTGTTAACATTGCTAAATTTCCTGCTACTCTTAAAATAATACTTCATTAAAAAGCATGTAATTCACCTATTCTTGAATACAAAATGATGGTTTATTTTATTCAATGATATATTATGTGTTAAATGTCATTTGATATACTTTATTTATTTTTGTTTCTGCTTACATTTTCTCTAAAAAAATATTATCTTTGACAGGTTTCCTTGACTAAATTGATAAAATATATTCAGAGCACATAGCTAATTTGATCCCTAAATATGTCTAATTTTAGTGATCATTGGAGGAAAACAGGCAATGGGATTAAAAAACCTATTTTAGATGTAATAATCTGTGAAATCTGAAAAAGTGAGAAGATACACTAATATTTTGGAAAGGAGGGCCAATGAATGGGCAGAGCATAAGTCTGATTATGTGTTATGGCCTTTGGGGTTGGCAACTTCTGTCAATCAAAATATATTCTACACTTACTGAACTTCCCTCAACAAGAGCTACCATTAGATCTACTTTCCTTTTAAAAATGTGTTGTGTTGAGGCAACTCAGATATGTAGCCACACGTGATTGCGTTAGAGAAACTGGATGTAAAATGTTTTAAATTCCTCCATTGACAAGATGCTTTACCTTGGAAAAGTCAATCTCTCTACAAATTAATCCCCTCATATGTTACAGATAATATATTAGTAATTCATGTAGAATTTTGTGAAGATTAAATGATATGTTCCTGGTAAAACTCACAGTATGTTGCCTGCTGCATAGTATCAGCTCAATAAATGTTATCTATTATATCTTTGTGTCATTGCTATTATTGTTGCCCCTTAATCTGAAGCCAGTCAAATCTGCAGCCATCCAAAAGGATTAAAAGAACATTAAAATTCTAACACAGGTGGATTATTTTGCAGAGAGTGTTTTATACACCAGCCAAAATACGAGTCAGTTTTGAATTCCTTTACCTCTAGTTTGCTAGCACCGCATGTAGTTAACATAGTTCAATGCTAAATTATGGCATGGGAAAGAAAGCAAATAATATTTAAATTATTCAAATTTTTGAGTAAGCTGGCAATAATAATTCATTCTAGCTTCCTGATCAGTAACTGGAAAGGAAAGGGACAGAAATGCAGCACTCACTGAATATTTTACAATCCATTTACATAAATATTGGTGAAATAAATGATATTTTTTTAAACAGCACAGAACTCTACATCTAATAAAATATGCCACTCTCATTATTATCAACAGGACAGGTTCTAAAAATGTCAGCAGATCCATATAGTTAGGTTTGTAGGATTCACTCATTCACTTTTCCGCCTACATAAACATATCAAAGATGGAAATAGGCATTTGTGGATGTGCTGTAGTTTATTTTTAAAGCATATATTGAGAAAGGAGTGATTTCTTGCACAATGACAAAAACACAAAAAAGAAACTGTATGTTCACATTACATGACTATATAATTTACTATAAGCACATAAAAATTATATTAAATTCTACTTCAAAATCCTAAAGCTAATTCTGTTTTGGTTGTATGTAGCTATAATACTATAGTGACAAAAACTCACAAGGAACTGTGAATTTTAGAGTTGTTAGGACCACTAACAACTACAAGACTCACTGAATCAGTGGCTGCAGGAAAAAAAAAAATGGTCAATTTAGCAAGACCATTATTAAGTTTGTAGAGGAATTACTGAGTTAAATGTGATGAAATTATCAAACTGTGCTTTATTTGTCATTCTATTTAAACAAGTAGTTTTGGTGTCTGCAAATAGTTTTTTTAAAACTAATTCTTGATAAGCCACTTCTGAGTTGAAGATGGATTAGAAAACTTAAGTTAAAAAAAATGAAAAAGTTAAAGAAAAATGAAAAGTAAATTAACACAGAAGTTGCTGTCGTTTATCATACCTTAAGAGAAAAATTCTCCCTCCCGCAGAATTTAGCAGTCTATCATCTTCAGCAATCACCTTTGTAGTTCTGAAAGCTGGTAGCTGCTTCATTTGGGAATAGTCACATCCATCACGTCCTAAAGATTTCTACTCAGTGGAGTTAATAAGAATTGTGCACATCACTTTAAGATTTAGGAGAGGTGAAAGAGAAACTTCTGATAATACAGCAGTCAAAGACGTTATGGGTGAATTACTGTTTTGAGGAAAATTTCAGAAAAAGTTACAAAATATGTCTTGATAACTTCAGACTGATATATTAGTTACTGTACTTGGATATAAACTATTGTGAATTAGTTATGTGTCTTTGAGTTAAGGCTACATCAAGAAAAGTAGAAAAGTTTATGGCGTGTGTAAGTTTGCTAAATGAAGTCATTTGGTAATTTCAATTAGTTTACTTATTTTAAAATAATTATCTGCCTAATATCTACTTTATACACTGGGATATAAACAAAAACATAGAGTGTTTTCTATAAACACACTGAAAAAAATGCACTTATTCAAATTTAAACTGTGCAACATATTCTAATAACTGTATAAAATTCTAGTGCATTCCTGTATTCATAGAGGTCCAAATAGTAAAGCTCAAGGAAAGCATAATAAGAGTGGAAGGAGTCTATGAAAGAAAATTAAAAGGAAACAATAATAAACTTTAAAAACTGTTTACATCCAGAAATGATGATTAGGAATAAATAATATCACATTTTATCTAGTGAAAGATACAGTGTCATAGAATATGTGTATACTTAAAAACCTTGAAAACACTGAAATTACATTGGGATATGAAATATATAGAAGAAATATTTAGTTTAAATAAAATACAAAGGCTACCATATAAAGATACCATCACTAAGAAATTCATTGTTTTGAAAGTGGGTGATGTTCCACTGCACTAAATAACACAAAAACACTGCTGTCATGGAACAACTTAGTTTTTAATAAATAAATAAATGCTCAGTGCAAGATCCTGATAAGTACTATGAAGAAAAATGAAAAAGATGAATAAAAATATATAGGTATACATATATACATATATATATACACACTTGTATCTGCACATGTGTACATATATATGTGTATATATGTATATATCTGCATAGATATTTGTATATATACATGTTTTATATATATGTGTATGTATATAAATAGTTTTTTAAATTTAATTTAATTTTTTTTATACAGCAAGTCCTTATTAGTTATCTATTTTATACATATTAGTGTATACATGTCAATCCCAATCTCCCAATTCATCCCACCACCACCAAAACCCCACTTTCCCCCCTTGGTGTCCATAGTTTGTTCTCTACATCTGTGTCTCTATTTCTGCCTTACAAACCAGTTCATCTGTACCATTTTTCTAGATTCCACATGTATGCGTTAATATATATTTGTTTTTCTCTTTCTGACTTAACTTCACTCTGTATGACAGTCTACAAATGACCCAATTTCGTTCCTTTTTATTACTGAGTAATATTCCATTGTATATATGTACCACATCTTCTTTATCCATTCGTTTGTCGATGGACATTTAGGTTGCTTCCATGACCTGGCTATTGTAAATAGTTCTGCAATGAACAGTGGGGTGCATGTATCTCTTTGAATTATGGTTTTCTCTGGATATATGCCCAGTAGTGGGATTGCTGGGTCATATGGTAATTCTATTTTTAGGTTTTTTTTGTTTTTGTTTTTTTTATTTTTGGCTGTGTTGGGTCTTCGTTTCTGTGCGAGGGCTTTCTCTAGTTGCGGCAAGCGGGGGCCACCCTTCGTCGCGGTGCCCAGGCCTCTCACTATCGCGACCTCTCTTGTTATGGAGCACAGGCTCCAGATGCGCAGGCTCAGTAGCTGTGGCTCACGGGCCCAGCTGCTCCACGGCATGTGGGATCTTCCCAGACCAGGGCTCGAACCCGTGTCCCCTGCATTGGCAGGCAGATTCTCAACCACTGCACCACCAGGGAAGCCCTATTTTTAGTTTTTTAAGGAACCTCCGTACTATTCTCCATAGTGACTGTATCAATTTACATTCCCACCAACAGTGCAAGAGGGTTCCCTTTTCTCCACACCCTCTCCAGCATTTGTTGTTTGTAGGTTTTTTGATGATACCCATTCTAACTGGTGTGAGGTGATACCTCACTGTAGTTTTGATCTGCATTTCTCTAATAATTAGGGATGTTGAGCAGCTTTTCATGTGCCTCTTTGCCATCTGTATGTCTTCTTTGGAGAGATGTCTATTTAGGTATTCTGCTCATTTTCTGTTGAGTTTTTTGTTTTCTTAATATTGAGCTGCATGAGCTGTTTATATATATTGGAGATTAATCCCTTGTCCATTGATTCATTTGCAAATATTTTCTCCCATTATGAGGGTTGTTGTTTTGTCTTGTTTATAGTTTCCTTTGCTTTGCAAAAGCTTTTAAGTTTCATTAGGTCCCATCTGTTTATTTTTGCTTTTATTTCCATTACTCTAGGAGGTGGGTCACAAAAGATCTTGCTGTGATTTATGTCAGAGTGTTCTTCTTATGTTTTCCTCTAAGAGTTTTATAGTGTCCAGTCTTACATTTAGGTCTCTAATCCATTTTGAGTTTATTTTTGTGTATGGTGTTAGGAAGTGTTCTTTTTTTTTTTTTTTTTTTGAAGTTTTGAATTTTATTTATTTTTTATACAGCAGGTTCTTAGTAGTTATCTATTTTATACATATTAGTGTATATATGTCAGTCAAAACTGTTAGGGAGTGCTCTAATTTCATTCTTTTATATGTAGCTGTCCAGATTTCGCTGCACCACTTATTGAAGAGACTGTCTTTTCTCCATTATATATCCTTGCCCCCTTTGTCATAGATTAGTTGACCATAGATGCGTGGGTTTATCTCTGGGCTTTCTATCCTGTTCAATTGATCGATATTTCTGTTTTTGTGCCAGTACCATATTGTCTTGATTACTGTAGCTTTGCAGTATAGTCTGAAGTCAGGGAGTCTGATTCCTCCAGCTCCGTTTTATTTCCCTCAAGATTGCTTTGGCTATTTGAGGTCTTTGTGTCTCCATACAAATTTTAAGATTTTTTGTTTTAGTTCTTTAAAAATGCCATTGGTACTTGGGTAGGGATTGAGTAGAATCTGTAGATTCCTTTGGGTAGTATAGTCATTTTCACAATATTGATTCTTCCAATGCAAGAACATGGTATATCTCTCCATCTGTTTGTGTCATCTTTGATTTCTTTCATCAGTGTATTATAGTTTTCTTTTTTTTTGTCTTATAATTTTCTGAGTACAGGTCTTTTACCTCCTTCGGTAGGTTTATTCCTAGGGATTTTATTCTTTTTGTTCCAGTGGTGAATGGGATTGTTTCCTTAATTTCTGTTTCTGATCTTTCGTTGTTAGTGTATAGGAATGCAAGAGATTTCTGTGCATTAATTTTGTATCCTGCAACTTTACCAAATTCATTGATTAGCTCTAGAAGTTTTCTGGTGGCATCTTTAGGATTATCTATGTTTAGTATCATGTCATCTGCAAACAGTGACAGTTATACTTCTTCTTTTCCAATTTGTATTCCTTTTATTTCTTTTTCTTCTCTGATTGCCATGGCTAGGACTTCCAAAACTATGTTGAATAATAGTGATGAGAGTGAACATCCTTGTCTTGTTCCTGATCCTAGAGGAAATGCTTTCAGCTTTTCACCATTGAGAATGATGTTTGCTGTGGGTGTGTCATATATGGCCTTAATTATGTTGAGGTAAGGTCCCTCTGTGCCCACTTTCTGGAGAGTTTTTATCATAAATGGGTGTTGAATTTTGTCAAAAGCTTTTTCTGCATCTATTGAGATGATCATATGGTTTTTCTTCTTCAATTTGTTAATATGGTGTATCACATTGATTGATTTGCGTATATTGAAGAATCCTTGCATCCCTGGGTTAAATCCCACTTGATCATGGTGTATGATCTTTTTAATGTGTTGTTGGATTCTGTTTGCTAGTATTTTGTTGAGGATTTTTGCATCTATATTCATCAGTGATATTGGTCTGTGATTTTCTTTTTTTATAGTATCTTTGTCTGGTTTTGGTATCAGGGTGATGGTGGCCTCATAGAATGAGTTTGGGAGTGTTCCTTCCTCTACAGTGATTTGGCAGAGTTTGAGAAGGATGGGTGTTAGCTCTTCTCTAAATGTTTCATAGAATTCACCTGTGAAGCCATCTGGTCCTGGACTTTTGTTTGTTGGAAGATTTTTAATCACAATTTCAATCTCATTGCTTGTGATTGGTCTGTTCATATTTTCTATTTCTTCCTGGTTCAGTCGTGGAAGGTTATACTTTTCTAAGAATTTGTCCATTTCTTCCAGGTTGTCCATTTATTGGCATAGAGTTGCTTGTAGTACTCCTTTATGATGCTTTGTATTTCTGCGGTGTCTGTTTTAACTTTTCCTTTTTCATCTAATTTTATTGATTTGAGTCCTCTCCCTCGTTTCCCTGATGAGTCTGTGTAAAGGTTTATCAATTTTGTTTATCTTCTCAAAGAATCAGCTTTTAGCTTTACTGATCTTTGCTATTGTTTTCTTTGTTTCTATTTCATTTATTTCTGCTCTGATATTTATGATTTCTTTCCTTCTACTAACTTTGGGTTTTCTTTGTTCTTCTTTCTCTAGTTCCTTTAGGTGTAAGGTTAGGTTGTTTATTGAGATGTTTCTTGTTTCTTGAGGTAGGATTGTATCACTGTAAAACTTCCCTCTTAGAACTGCTTTTGCTGCATCCCATAGGTCTTGGATCATCGTGTTTTTGTGGTAATTTGTCTCTAGGTATTTTTTGATTTCCTCTTTGATTTCTTCAGTGATCTCTTGGTTATTTAGTAATGTATTGCTTAGCCTCCATGTGTTTGTGTTTTTTACTTTTTTTTCTCTGTAATTTATTTCTAATCTCTTACCGTTGTGGTCAGAAAAGATGCTTGATATGATTTCAATTTTCTTAAATTTACCAAGGCTTAATTTGTGACCCAAGTGTGATCTATCCTGGAGAATGTTCCATGTGCACTTGAGAAGAAAGAGTAATCTGCTGTTTTCAGATGTAATGTCCTATAAATATCAATTAAATCTATCTTGTCTATTGTGTCATTTAAAGCTTGTGTTTCCTTATTAATTTTCTGTCTGGATTATCTGTCCATTGGTGTAAGTGAGGTGTTAAAGTCCCCCACTATTATTGTGTTACTGTTGATTTCCTTTTCTATAGCTGTTAGCATTTGCCTTATGTATTGAGGTGCTTCTATGTTGGGTCCATATATATTTATAATTATTATATCTTCTTGTATTGATCCTTTGATCATTATGTAGTGTCCTTCCTTGTCTCTTGTAACATTCTTTATTTTAAAGTCTATTTTATCTGATATGAATATTGCTACTCCAGGTTTCTTTTGATTTCCATTTGCATGGAATATCTTTTTCCATCCCCTTACTTTCAGTCTGTATGCGTCCCTAGGTCTGAAGTGGGTCTCTTGTAGACAGCATATATATGGGTCTTGTTTTTGTATCCATTCAGCGAGCCTGTGTCTTTTGGTTGGAGCATTTAATCCATTCACATTTAAGGTAATTATCAATATGTATGTTCCTATTACCATTTTCTTAATTGTTTTGGCTTTGTTTTTGTAGGTCCTTTTCTTCTCTTGTTTCCCTCTTAGAGAAGTTCCTTTAGCATTTGTTGTAATGCTGGTTTGGTGCTGCTGAATTCTCTTAGCTTTTGCTTGTCTGTAAAGCTTTTGATTTCTCCATCAAATCTGAATGAGATCCTTGCCGGGTAGAGTAATCTTGGTTGTAGTTTCTTCCCTTTCATCACTTTAAATATATCATGCCACTCCCTTCTGGCTTGTAGAGTTTCGGCTGATAAATCAGTTGTTAACCTATGGGAGTTCCCTTGTATGTCATTTGTCGTTTTTCCCTTGCTGCTTTTAATAATTTTTTTTGTCTTTAATTTTTGTCAATTTGATTACTATGTGTCTTGGCATGTTTCTCCTTGGGTTTATCCTGCTTGGGACTCTCTGCACTTCCTGGACTTGGGTGGCTATTTCCTTCCCATATTAGGGAGGTTTTCGACTATCATCTCTTAAAGTATTTTCTCAGGTCCTTTCTCTCTCTCTTTTTCTTCTGGGACCCCTATAATGCGAATGTTTGTGCATTTAATGTTGTCCCAGAGGTCTCTTAGGCTGTCTTCATCTATTTTCATTCTTTTTTCTGTATTCTGTTTTGCGACAGTGAATTCCACCATTCTGTTTTCAAGGTCACTTATCCGTTCTTCTGCCTCAGTTATTCTGTTTTTGATTCCTTCTAGTGTATTGTTCATTTCAATTGTTGTATTGTTTATCTCTGTCTGTTTTTTCTTTAATTCTTCTCGGTGTTTGTTCTTCAATTTTTCTAGGTCTTTTTTAAACATTTCTTGCATCTTCTCGATCTTTGCCTCCATTCTTTTTCCGAGGTCTTGGATCATCTTCACTATCATTATTCTGAATTCTTTTTCTGGAAGGTTGCCTATCTCCATTTCGTTTAGTTGTTTATCTAGGGTTTTATCTTGTTCCTTCATCTGGTACATAGTCCTCTGCCTTTTCACTTTGTCTATCTTTCTGTGAATGTGGCTTTCTTTCCACAGGCTGCAGGATTGTAGTTCTTCTTGCTTCTGCTGTCTGCCCTCTGGTGGATGAGGCTATCTGAGAGGCTTGTGCAGGCTTCCTGATGGGAGGGACTGGTGGAGGGTAGAGCTGGGTGTGGCTCTGGTGGGCAGATCTCAGTAAAACTTTAATCTGCTTGTCTGCTGATGGGTGGGGCTGGGTTCCCTCGCAGTTGGTTGTTTGTCCTGAGGTGACCCAGCACTGGAGCCTATCTTGCTGTTTGGTGGGGCTAATGGTGGACTCCGGGAAGGCTCACACTAAGGAGTACTTCCCAGAACTTCTGCTGTCAGTGTCCTTGTCCCCATGGTGAGCCACAGCCACCTCTGCCTCTGCAGGCGACCCTCCAACACTAGCAGGTAGGTCTGGTTCAGTCTTCTATGGGTTCACTGCTCCTTCCCCCTGGGTCCTGATGCACACACTACTTTGTGTGTGCCCTCCAAGAGTGGAGTCTCTGTTTCTCCCAGTGCTGTCAAAGTCCTGCAATCAAATCCCGCTAGCCTTTAAAGTCTGATTCTCTGGGAATTCCTCCTCCTGTTGCCAGACCCCCAGGTTGGGAAGCCTGACGAGGGGCTCAGAACCTTCACTCCAGTGGGTGGACTTCTGTGGTATAATTGTTCTCCAGTTTGTGAGTCATCCACCCAGCAGTTATGGGATTTGATTTTATTATGATCGTGCCCCTTGTACCATCTCATTGCAGCTTCTCCTTTGTCTTTGGATGTGGGCTATCTTTTATAGTGAGTTCCAGTGTCTTCCTGTCGATGATTGTTCAGCAGTTAGTTGTGATTCTGGTACTCTCGCAAGAGGGAGTATAACTAGTTTTTAAAGTTAATTTATTTTCAAATTAAAATCCATATTTTATGAATTCAGAAAAAATATATAGATAAAAATGCAGACATAAATTTCTTCATAATTCTACCCTGCTCTGAGACAATATTCTCATTTTGTGATTATGTACGTTATGAGAGATCATACAGGTCCACTATTTACAATAATATATTTTGCATGACGGTATGGTACTCTATGGTTCATGATGGATTTAATCAACTTTATTTTGAGGTTGTCACCTTATTATCTCCAAGATACTTAATATTACATTATTTTTATTTTTACTCCTTACATGAATCTTAAGAGATATTTTTGTCAGCTCTTGGTGTTATGTTTATGATAAACACAAGTACACAATATGATTCAAATACATTATCTCGTTAAATGTTCTATCATCAAAAACGTATTTCCCTTAAATTTTAAAGTTTTCTCCAATACAACAGCTTCTTCATAAAGCAATTTAGGCATGTATATAGTCCCTTTCTGAAAAAAAAAATAATTTTTCTTAAAATTATCCTTTTATTCTTCCATAATGTTTCATATTCTTTTAGATTAAAAATCATTTTACATATCCCTTTCTTGTGTTTTTATGTACTATTTTAGTGACGTTTAATGTATGAATTAAAAGTGTGAAAAAATTATGAATATAGTACTTGAAGCCCTCCCCATCATTACCAAAAAGGGAACATAACCCTGTAAGGACAACTCAATCAAGATATAGTATGTTACTAGCATCCACAAACTCCTTAGTGCCACCTACAGGTTATTACTACCCTGAAAATGTAACCAACAGTCCAACTGCTATTACCTAGTGGTACAGAGAATAATGGTCCCCCAAAGATGGCCATGCTCTAATCCCTGTTACCCATGAACATGTTATGTTGCATAACAAGGAGGAATTAAGATTGCAGAAAGAATTCAGGTTGCTAATCAACTGACCTTAAAATAAGGAGATAATCCTGGTTTATCCAGGATGGTCCAATGTAATCCCAGGGACTCTAATAAGTGGAAGCAGAAGGCAGAAGAGTCAGAGTAAGAGGAGATGTAACAACAGAAGCAGAAGTAGGAGTGAAGCAATCCTTGGCTTTGAAGATGAAAGGAGGGGGCACAAGCCAGGGAATGCAGGCATCCTCTACAAGCTAGGAAAGGCTAGGAAATGGTTTCTTCCATAGAGCTTCCAGAAGGAATGCAGCCCTGCCAACACACTAACTTTAGCTCAGTTAGACCCATTTCAGACTCCTGTCCTCCAGATGGAGTATGAGAATAAATTTGTATTGTTTTAGGACACTAAAGTTGTGTTGATATTCTGTAGCAACAGTAGAAAACTAATACACATCTAGATTACTTTTTTTTCTTTTTGAATTTTGTATAAATAAAATAATACAGTATGGACCTTTTGTGTCTGGTTTCCATTACATAGCATTATAATTATGATAGTGATGTACAGGGCCACTTTGTTCAATTCACTCCTGTTTAGTATTCCATTACAGGAATATATCCAAAAGTATGTATCTCTTCTAGTGTTGCTGACCTTTTGTGGTATTTCCAGTTTTGGACAGTTATGAATAATGCAACTTCAAACATTGCACATGCATTTTAGAGATAGATAGGTGATAGGTAGATAGATAGATAGATAGATAGATAGATAGATAGATAGATAGGAACAAGTACATGGGCAAACACTTATGTTTATATATATATGGGATTGCTTATATACGAGTAGAATTTCTGGGTCATAATGTATGCATACATTTAATTTAGGGGATAATGTAAAAAAATTTCCCAAGTGGCTGTACCAATTTACCCTCCCACAGGATATAAAATCCCAGATGTTCCACATCTTCAAATACTTAGCATTGTCATTTACTTATTTGCTTTCATGTTTATTTAATTTTGGCCATTCCATCATGAGTATGGTAGACTATCATAGTGGTTTTAATTTGTATATCTCTGATCATTTTACTTTGCACAAAACCATGTGTCAACTCTGGAAATAATTTGTTTTCAGAGATTCACACATTTTAAAAATGTACTGACCATCCAGAATATTTCCATCATCCCCAAAATGAACTTGAGCTGTCCTATTGAGTTTACCTCCCTCCTAACTCCCACCCTGGCCCCCAGTCCCTAGCAACCACTGATCATTTTCCTATACCTTTAGCTTTACCTTTTCCAGAATATCATGTAAGTGGAAGCATACACTGTGTAGCTTTTTGAATCTGGCTTTTTGAAACTCATTCATACTGTTTTGTGAATCGGTAGTTTCTAAGTTTTTTATTCCTGATTAGCATTACATCGTATGGATGTACCACAGTCTATCTGTTCACCTGTTGATAGATATCTAGAGTATTTTCTGTTTTTGTCAATAGTGAATAAAGTTGTTATAAATACTTAAATACAGAATTTTTATAAATTTGGTTAAATACTTAGAAATATGATTGCTCGGTAATAGCTGTATATTTAACTTTATTATAAACTGCTGAACTGTTTTCCAAAGTGGCTGTACCTTTTCAGTTTCCAGCAACTATGTATGGGAGTTGCAATTGTTGATATTGCCCAGTTTTCTTTCTCTTTTTAGCCATTATAATAGGTATTTACTGATATCTTGTTTATCTCATTATTATTTAAAATTTTATTTCCCTAATAACTAATGATGCTGAGCCATATTTCCATGTGATTATTTGCTATCATATATATATTCTTTGGTGAATCATCTTATTCAATTTTTTCCCTACTGTTTAAAAAATTGGGTTATAATTTCCTTATCATTGAATTTTAAGTTATTTATATATATTCTGGATATAAGTCTTCTATCAGATATGTTTTGCAAATATTAACTCCAAACCATGTGTTGTTTTTCCATTTTTAAAATGTCTTTCACAGAACAAAATTTTTCATTTTGATAGTCACATTTATTATTTTTTTCTTTTATATAATATGTTTTTTGTGTTGTATCTAAGAATTCATTGCTAAACACAAGGTCATACAAGTTTTCTTCTATTTTTTTTTTACGAATCTTATAGTTTTTTATTTTACATTTATGTCGATTGCTTTATTTAGTTTTTGTGTGAGTCATGATGTACATGTTAGGAATCTCTTTTTTGCATACAAGCATCCAGTTATTCCTGCATAATTTGTTGAAAAGTCTATCCATTATCCAATGAATAGTCTTGGTACCTTTATCTAAAGCAAATTGACTCTATTATTGACTGTATGGAGCTATTTCTAGGCCCTTTATTATTTTCTCTGATAACTTTCCTTGCATTTCATACATTCCTTAACTATTTGGAAATATTCATTTGTGAAGTGCCTGACCAAGTCCTTTGCCTCTCGTTAATGAGATGATATTATGCTTTTAAAATGTGTTCTATTTAATTTTATGAATTTCTAGGAATCAATTTTAAATAAATGTCTACTTTTTGTATAAACTGATGTTAATTCTGATATTTTGTTAATTATGTTTATAAATTGAATGTGTTTTTTTTTAAGTTTTGTATAGTTTATTTTACTTTATTTTATACTTTCTTGATATGAATGATATGTTAAGTTCTTTTCACTGTTGTTACACTATGGCTTTCTCTCTGAATATAGTTTTTTCTTGTAACTCCACCAGGTATTCACAGGCTTAATCTTTCTTCCTTGACCTCTTCATCCAGTATGTTCTATTTTAATTTTTGTCATGCCTCTCCCAGTTTCCTTGGAAAGTTGACAGATTCTCAAAATGTTTTTTGCACTACTAACCCATGCAGAATTTTTTTTCTGCTCTGCAGTTTTAGTTTCCTCAAAATATATCTTTATCTGAGTCTCTTTCAATGTGTACAGTCTCTTTCAAATACATATTAGTTATTTCCTCTTATGTTTATATATTTAGTTTCCAGAGACCATGAATTTAAAAAATATGCTAACAACTAAAATCTGCTATACAATCTACCTTACTCTGTATTTTCATGGTGCATTGTGCAGCAGTTAGTAATGAGTATAGCACATTTTATTATAATTTCAGGTTTATGTGTTTTTCTTCCTCCACTTACTTGTAAGATATTTTTGAGAGAAACTATGTTTTATCTTTTTAGTCCATAATATGGTATCGTTTTCTTTAATTTTCTATATAGCTATCTATCTATATCTATGTTTATATCTATATTTGTATTTATCAATCATCTTTATATAGAGAGAAACATTTATTTACTAATGCATTTGTTTCATGATTTCTTTCCATTCCCTCCACTACTCATTTATAGCAGGTTATTTTCAGAGGAACCTATGTTGTTGTTATTTTTTCCTCTCTTTAAAAAAAATTAATAAAAATATAACTTTTCATCTGAAGTGTTCCCAAGAGTCAAGGTACATATATCACCTACACCCCCCTGTTTAATCACTTGGGATTTAACAGAGTAGATTCACGTGTACTTCCCCTAACTATATGACCTTTTTATTTCCTAACCATTCAGGCCCTCAATATATGCTAAACAAGTTGTGTACCAACCTGACATAGCACAACCTAAGCCTTCTGCACTTTTATATTTCCTGCAAGTCACTTGGCACTGTCAGTTCTTAGCAACTGATGATGTTTGTCTGATCTTGGTCATGGCAAAACATTTTAGATACTCAAAAGCCTATTTACTTTTGCCTTCTGATTGTGATCTCAAACCATCATTGTATCATTAAAATGGTAATTTAACAGACTGTTAATAGCATATTTTCAAGAATATTCCCAATGCAGGTAAATGGTTTCCTTCTGCTTACTTAAGAAGTCTTACTTGAAGTCTGACTTAGGTACACATTCTTCTGTGTGAATAAGGACCACTGAGGAAAAACACTGCTTTTCAATCTTCCAGATGTATGTTCCAAGAGGGCGTAAATCCTTTGGAATGTGGGTTCAGAATAGCTTTGAAAAATGAGAGGAAAAATTTAACATATTTAAGGAGCTTTCTCTAATATTTCATGTCTTTAAAATCATGTATCAGTTATTCAGCATCACTGGTTGTATGCCTTCTCACAACTGGAATATTAATAAGCCATAGAATTTATTTGATTGTGTAAAGGTAGCCTCTCCCCACAGAGATTATCCATCCTGTCTTGTTTAGAGGTAACCTGGACTCTTACTAGAGTGACAGCAAAGTCATCATGAAATAAAATGATTTACTAATGAACTGAGTCCACATAAAATTAGCTTCTATTTAACACTTGTGTTTATCTTAGCCCACTATCTCAACCTTTCTCTCTATCAACAACATCAAATACAATGCAACAATGATTCAATTAACTTATGAAATTAGATTTTAACATTTACAGAAGATGTAAGATGCCTTAGAAATCATGATAAGCTTCTCAAATCTCACACAACGCTATGGATGTGTGAGGAGCTGGCGGCATTTGACTAGTTACTATAAAAGAAGGAAAAACATGGAAATGTGTATGATTTATGTCTCCACTAGAGAATACATTAAATACCAAGAGAGGCCAATGAAGGTCTGAAATAACTTTTGAAGAACTGACCCACTTTAAGGCTGATGCAAAAGACAAATATGAAATAGATACTTTCATGTGATTTATCCTTAAAAATTAATATTTGTATATAACTTCTTCAGGAAACGTAAAATAACAATATAATTCTAAATATAAAATGAAAGTTTATAAATGAAATAAAATAAGCCTTGAGATTTATTTTTCAAGACAAGGAGTTACAGTATCCATAAAAACAAAAGTCTCCTCGTTTTAATGGATTCACTTAAAGTGGTGCTTACCAATTAGATGTCTGATAGGCATTTCAAGCTAAATTTATGCAAAATTAAATTCTTTATTTCTCCTTGAAAAAAGTTATGTTTCCCCAAACTTATCCCTCTCTCTAAATGGTAACTCAATTACTCCAATTGCTCAGACCAAAATTTAAATAAGTTTTAATTTAAATCTCTTATCTGACTCTTTCTCACATCCCCATGATCAATCCATTAGTGACTTCTCTCAACTGAATATTTGAAATGGATACAAACCACGTTCTTATCAAATCTTTACTTCTGTTATTCTATTTCAAGTTACCATTATTCATCACTCAGAAAATAGCAACAGCTTCCAAGTTGATCTCCCTGCTTCTGCTTTTGCCTATTTCAGTTATAGTCTCTACCCATCAGCCAGTGATGCTTTTAAACCTGACGTAAGATTATGTGACTTTTATACTCAAAACCCTCCAGGAGTTTATAGTTCACTCAAAATAAAACTTGAAGTCCTCATTAGGGTCCATAAGGCCCTGCAGGATATAGCTACCCTCACATACCTAATAACATCTTTAACCTCATCGCTTTCATTGCCTTGTGTGTCCAGACACCAGCCCTGGCTGCTTTGGTACTCCATGAAATTTCCAGCCGTACCAGCTCTCTGTGCCTTGGCTTTTGCTATTTCTCTTTCTGGAACACTTTCTCCCCTGATCTGTATCATTTGTTGCTTCACTTTATTTAGGTCTTTGTTCAAATGTCTCCTTGTATAAGATGACTTCATTAATTATTATTAAATAACCCTTCTCCAAAATACTCTATCCCGTGACCATACTTCAATCTTCTTTACCACAGTTAGCATCATTGACAGGGTATATATTAATTTGTTTATTTTCTTTTTTGTAAAAGTAGGGCCTTTCTTTTTTTTACCAGTATTTGTCTCACACCTGTCATTTAGTAGATACTCAAGAAACACATCTTCCAAGTATTAAGAACATGTTAATGGCAATGAGTGAGATAGGACTGTCAAGGAAGTCAAAGTTAATAGAAACCAGCAATCAAGAAATAAGTGTTGTCTATTTAAATTACTGTCTTTAATAAGTCTGACTACTGTGGGGAATTCCTAAGGTTAAGAATAGACCTAAGATCCATAAGGCTCTTTTGTGCATGTTTAACCCCTATTTGCTGTGGATTTCATAATGAATATAGTAATTATATCCTTCCCTCAGAACTGAGATAATCTTGATATCATCATAATGAAAGTAATAGTAATATAACAATTATAGATGTAATTTATTGAATATTTGTCATACATCAGATGTTGATCTTAGTATGTTACATGTATTATCTTGTTATATAATACCTTCTTTTAAAAGTATTCTAATCATATGATTTTTTTTTAATTTGTTTATTTATTTATTTATGGCTGTGTTGGGTCTTCGTTTCTGTGCGAGGGCTTTCTCTAGTTGCGGCAAGTGGGGGCCACTCTTCATCGCGGTGCGCGGGCCTCTCATTATCGCGGCCTCTCTTGTTGCGGAGCACAGGCTCCAGACGCGCAGGCTCAGTAGTTGTGGCTCACGGGCCTAGCTGCTCCGCGGCATGTGGGATCTTCCCAGACCAGGGCCCGAACCCGTGTCCCCTGCATTGGCAGGCAGACTCTCAACCACTGCGCCACCAGGGAAGCCCTAATCATATGTTTTAAAGATGAATAAACTGATTTAGAGAGGTCTAGAAATGTGTTCAAAGTTGCATTCTATGTGATAGAAAACCCATAAGTAAACCCAAGTCCACTTGACTCTAAAATCTTAATAATGCCATATCCACTGAGATGATAGATTTTCCAAAACAAATCTCCATATGTAACAGCCTATCATGATGGTGAGTGAAGATCCACCCCCCTAATAGAGAGAGGAATAATATGACTACTAAAAATATTAGCTAATATTTTTAAGCACTTATTTGCCAGGTCTTATTCTAGGGATCTTTTCATTTACTAACTGATTAAAAAAGAAATTTGGTGTAGATTTGTTATTATACTCATTTTACACATGAGGAATATACTCTATGGTGTAGAAATGTTATTATACTCATTTTGCACATGAGGAATCCAGGGCATTAAGTTACTTACACTTCTCCAAGTTGCAGTGCTCAGAAGTGGCAAAATAACTTCTTATAGTGTAATTGAGTGTTTTATGCTGAGACAAACAAAAGTCTGTACCATTGTAGGGAGTTCACAGGGTGTGCATGGAAGAGATTCTTTATTAAATGTTTCATAGGCGCATGCCTTTGTGGGCTGACCCCGCTTTTAGAGAGAGTGGTGCAAGTGAGCTCGATTCTCTAGACGACAAGAATCACCTCTGCACCAGTACCTTAGTAACAGAGGGTGCTGGGAACCTTTTCTCTGTCCAATAGGCAGAGGATGACTCACAACTCCCTCAGGATAGACATGCTAAACATTATGATTGCCAGAAATCACCATGTTTCCCTGATTGACATATTACTTGTACAGTTTTTCTTTGACTCACTCACTCATACTTTATCAGTTCATTGCCTCACTTAGATCTATCATCTCTGTAGCATCTAGCCAGGTTCAAACTGCATCTTTCCATTTGCCTCTCTGATTTCCTACTTGTGAAAGTGTCATTATCCACTTTTTATTCAAAGTACATCATGATGGTTTATTAAACCAGAGACCAAATTATTAGCATACTAAAAGCTGCTTCAATTTACAAGCCTTTATGAGAAGAGAGTAGTCATTCATGGTAGTAAAATATTTCATAATTCTTGCAAATCACACACACACACACACACACACACACACACACACAGTGTGTGTGTGTGCTGCTAAATGTTTACCAATCAAATCTTCAGGAACAAAAGATGTAGCTTCTAGTCTTTATCACTTTCCATGACATAGAAACTTCTGTCGGGACAAATTCCAAGCTAATGTGTTAGTTTCCTAGGGCTGTGTAACAAAGTACCACAAACAAAAGAAAATTATCTCATATTTCTGGAGGATAAAAGTCTAAAATTAAGGTGTCAGCAGGGTTGGTTCCTTCTGATGGCTGTGAGGGAAGGATCTGTGTCAGGCCTCTTTCCTTGGCTTGTAGATGGCCATCTTTTCTCCATGTCTCTTCACATTGTCTTCCTTCTGTGCATGTCTCTGTGTCCACATTTCCCATTTTTATAAAGACATCATCAAGATTGGAATAGGGCCCACCTTAATGATCTCATTTTAACTTGTTTTCTTCTGTACCTATCACTGAATGCTGACCCTATCACTAAATTCAGTCACATTCTGAGGTACCTGGTATTAGGGCTTCAATCTATGAATTATGGGGAGAGACAGTTGAACCCATAAAACTGCTTATGTCATGTTGCTGAACACAGATATGAGAAGGAATTAACAGTAGTACCATATTATAGAGTCATTCCACCATAGAGGTACAGTAGACAAAAATAATCTTTACAGCATAGATAATAGCAAAATTTAATAAAATAATTAGAAAGCAATGTGTTGTACTTTGCCTTTGTTTTTAATATATTTTTATTCACTTGTTTTTATATAAAATTTTAATAAAACCTGTGTTTAATGCCCAACTCGCAAAATTCTTAGAATTTAGAAGTAGGCTCTTGATAGCCAAGGTGAGCCAGTTCTAATAAAACTATGTAGAATCTCTCAATGTTGAATGCAAGTATGAGTTTAGGCATTTATGTCTACTTAATTCCCACCTTCTCTCAGATCACTTCTTTACTAAATACCAAAAAGTTTTCATCTCTGTACATTTTGCTCAATTTTACTGTGAACGTAAAACTGCTCTAAAATACACTGTGTATTACAAAAATTTACAGTCTTCTTATATGTATAGATTTTTATGAACAGTTTGCCTGTGTATTAATAATAACTTTTAGCTTATGTTTCATTTGAATCAGTATCCTTGTATATAGGTGGTGTAACCCTGCCTGTTTACAATTCGTGATTATATCCATACTTGGTGAAATTTGTATCTTAGAACATGGACTAAAATAGACTAGATACATGATGAACAGTTTTTAAATTCTAATATTTAGTTTTATGAACCCATTTCTATAATATAAAGATTCCTAACTTTCGTGTTTTGGATGTTTAAAATTATAATGAAAATTAAGGACATTATCAGTATAAAGATTCACATATTCATGCATACTCACACTCATGCATATGATTTCCAAAAGTTTATAGATAATCCAAAGCCAGATTCAAAGAGAGAGCCATGAACTTCTTTAAGAACATTTACTATAATACAAACAGAAAAAATAGCCTTTCTAATAATATTTTCCTTATAGGTTATTACTTTTAGTGAATGTATAAATTCAATTTTTAGTGAAAAAAAGTTGTTAAATATTACATTGATAGGAAATTATTAGAACATAGCTAAAACCCACATACTATTTAAATAGCCATCTGCTATATGAATTATAATTAGATTTATACTTTTATATCAGAGAGTACAATGATAATGTTATTTCTTTAAACTTCCATAGCACTAATACTTTGGGTATTGATTAGGAATGAAGAATATTTTCTTGTTAATAATTTTGTTATATATAAAATTTCAAAAATTTTGCAAATGCAGATTCTATTTGTATGACTTTATGCAAAAATATTTTAAAAATTAAATGATTTAAGCATCTTTTTCCATCAACATAAAATAAATAGGTAACCATTTTTAATTCATGAATTTTCTGTGTGCTGTGAATACTAACCTTTAGTTGTAAGGTATAAATGACATAATCAATGGTCTACTTTCTTTTTTTTTTTTTAATAAATAAGCACTTGCTTCCCTTCCATCGCATCATTATTGAATTTTTAGATTCTCTTCCCTCTAGTTTTCATAGCATATTTCCATGTGATGTCTTACTTCTTTTCTATAATGGCTAGCAGCCATCTAGGATTAACCCTACTACATCTACCATTTGGACTTCTGTAATACTCTCCTCACAGAAGTAATTGCCTCACGCATGTCTTGCTTCAATGCACTATAAAAACCTCTCTCAAATTAGTCTTACTAAATTGCACATATGACTACATAACTGCCCTCCTCGAAAAGTCCTCCGTGGACTCCCAACTGCCTACTCTTTAGTAAAAACCCTGAATGAGCTGTTAAAACTTCAATTAAAATATGCCACAGAAGTACTTTTACAGACATTTATTTAACAATTTCCTGAAAGCATATATTACAACACATTACACCATGCTAATGGAAATACAAAAATGAACACAAGATCTCATTTCAAAGAGGGCATAGTCTAATGAGACACACAGCAAAATAAAATGGACACAAATCAGTGTGATAAAGGGAATAAGGTGTGCTAACAAAGTAAATATGAAAGGTAATTAATAATCCACCTGAAAGCCTAAAACAAATACTCATGTGGAAACTGATATCCTGTAGAATATATTCTCCACAATGTGGAAACTGAGACTATGTAGAACATGTTCTCCCCAATGTGTTGAGGCTAACCAGAACGTCTTCCTGGGCTGAGGTAGTGTCACTGATTACATCAGCTATAGCCATGGATGAATTCTGTACTGCCTTTTCTAATTAGATGAGTTCTATCACAGGGATAACTTTTCAGAGGGAGAATTCAATAACCCGTGAAACTTGCTTCCTGGAAACTCCTACCCAGGACACCAGAGGGTGTTTGGAAGGGATGAATATATATTGATTTTATTTTGTATGTGGGATGTGCCTGAATCTTTGGAGGTCCGAGGTAGATGGTGTTCGGCTGAATAATTTTTTTCCTCTTTTTTCTTTGTGGGAGTAAGTGTGAGTCCTGATGGAGGGTCAGGGAGAGGGTGGTCTGTGATGCACTAAGTGTCAGGGTCAACACAGAGAATCATGGAAACAGCCCTTAGGATCAGCTGTTGACCCACACTCTTCCCAGAAGCCAGATCTCACAGGATTTCTACAGGGCCAGGCAGGGGAGTCCTGGGATGAGTGATACCTGGGTGCCCTGGGTGCCTGAGGCACCTCATCCCAGGCTTGTCTGTGAGAAGTCTGGCTCACATCACCTATCAAGCAAACCCCAACTTCCCTGGATGCCTCGCCTCCCCCCAACCCATCTCAGAGTCACAGTGCACCAGCGCTGTCGACAGGGGCTAAGCCAGGTGTGTGTGGGGAGTAGGGGCGGTGGTTGGGAGCCTCTGGATCAAATTCTGTGCAGGAATGAGACTTTCAGGCCAGAACAAGGAGTGCTTGTTATCGCTTGTCTTTTTCATAACAGCCATTCTGACAGGTGTGAAGTGATATCACATTGAGGTTTGAATTTGCATTTCCCTGATGATTACTGAAGTTGAGCATCTTTTTGTGTGTCTGTTGGCCATCTGTATGACTTCTTTGAAAAAATATCTATTTGGGTCCTCTGCTCATTCTTAATCAGGTTTTTGGGTTTTTTTTAAGTTGAGTTGTATGAGTTCTTTGTATATTTTAGATATTAACCCTTTGTCAGATTGTAATTTGCAAATATCTTCTCCTATTCAGTAGTCTGCTTTTCCATTTTGTTGATAGTTTACTTTGCTGAGCAAACATTTTTAGTTGATACAGTCCCATTTGTTTATTTTTGCTTTTGTTTCCCTTGCCCGAGGGACATATCCAAAAAATGTTTCTGAGACCCATGTCAAAGAGTGCAATGCCTATGTTTTCTTCTAGGAGTTTTATGGTTTCACGTCTTACATTTAAGTCTTTAATCCAGTTTGAGGGTTTTGTATGTGTGTGTATTGTGTAAAAAAGTAGCCCAGTTTGATTCTTTTGCATGTAGTGGCCAGTTTTCCCAAAACTATGTATTGAAGAGGCTGTCTTTTCCCCATTGTATATTTTTGCCTTCTTTGGCAATAGATGAATTGACCATAAAAGTGTGGGTTTATTTCTGAGTTCTCTATTCTGTTCCATTGATCTTTGTGTCAGTTTTTGTGCCAGTACTATGCTATTTTTTTTAACTGTAGCTTTGTAGTATGGTTTGAAATCAGGGATTGTGATACTTCCAGTTTTCTTCTTCTTTCTCAAGATTGTTGTGGCTACTCCGGGTCTTTTATGTTTCCGTACAAGTTTTAGAATTATGTGTTCTGGTCCTGTGAAAAATGCCCTTGGTGTTTTGATACAGATTGCATGGAATTTATAGATTGGTTTGGGGAGTATTGTCCTATTAAAAATATTAATTCTTTCAATCTGTAGGCACAGTATATCTTTCCATTTGTTTGTGTCATCACAGTGTCTTTCATAAGTGTCTTATTTTTCCAGTACAAGTCTTTTACCTGCTTAGTTAGATTTATTTCTAGGTATTTTATTCATTTTCATGCAGTTGTAAATGGGATTGTTTTAGTAATTTTTCTTCTGATAGAAATGCAATAGATTTTTATATATTGATTTTGTATTCTGCAACTTTACTGAATTAATTAAGTTCTAATAGTTTTTTGGTGGCATTTTTAGGATTTTCTGTATATGGTATCATGTCATCTGCAAACAGTGACAGTTTTACTTCTTCCTTTCCAATTTGGATGCCTTTATTTATTTTTTCCTGACTGATTGCTGTAGCTTGGACATTCACTACTGTGTTGTCTAAAAGTGGTGAGAGTGGGCGTCCTGATCTTAGAGAAAACACTTTCAGCTGGTGGTTGGGTAAGCGCCTGCACTAATAGGCTACAGGGAGATCTCCAATATGGCGTTTGCCAGCACCAATGTCCTCATGGTAGATTGAGTTCCTAAAAATGGCTGCTGCCATCATCTATTTTCCCAGGGGGAATCCCAGTTGCCTCCTGCCTCTCCAAAGGCTCTCCAAGATCAACAGGTGGGTCTGACCCAAGCTCCTTTCAAATTACTACCTCTGCACTGGGACTTAGAGCGTATGAGATTTAGTTCAAGCCCTTAAGAGTAGAGTTTCTGTTTCCTACAGCCCCTCTGTTCTTCTTACACCAGTCCTGCTGGCCTTTAAAGCCAGATGTTCTTGGGCTCGTCTTCCTAGTGCAGGACCCCCAGGCTGGGGAGCCTGATGTGGGGCTCAGACTCCTTACTCCCTGGGGAGAACCTCTGCCACTTTTATTATCCTCCTGCTGAAGGGTCGCCTACCTGGGCATGTGGATCACCTCCCCACGTGTGTGGATTTTAACTGTACCACATCTCCACCTTTCCTACCCATCTCATAGTGGTTCTTTCTTTGTGTCTTTAGCCCTCTTTACTGTAGGGCTCATCAGAGCCATTAAAAATCTAATGTGCACTATGATCCTTGTGGGTTTTGTGTTGGAAATAAGGATAACTACTGACCTAGAAATACTTTGTTCTGCTCTTCTACGTTAACAGCTCCCTCAACTGAGTTTCATGGAAAATTCTTTGGAAATGGTATTCTCTGACTTGGCTGTTCTTTCTTGTTCTAATACAAAATTTTGTGCATAATTTTTTCATCCCTTTTTTAAAGATCTTTTATTTGAAAAAAAAATGTTTTTCACTGGTTCTACTTATATAAGTCTTTAAGATATGCACAAATTGTTAATTCACCTATAACTGCTCTTTCATATCGATGCATGTGTATTAATAATGATCTAGGGCATGGATAAACATGATAAAGTTACATTATTTAACATAACCAGAACAAGCTAGGTGGAGGATGTGATATATATAATATATTAAGAGCATTGAATCTGACCAGTGTATCATACTGAAGCTTGTTTTTAAAACACTTTTAGGTATTCATAATATTATACTTTTATGCATATAAGTAGTACATAAATTAAACTGGCATTTAATGTCTTATACCCTTGAAGGAAGGATATAATGCTTAGTTTGAACAGTTCTTTAAAATGCAGTAAGATACACTTTTTGTATATCCAAAAGATCTACAATTACTACATAATTATTTTTTACCAATGAAAGACACATTAATGGTTAATCTTGCCACTTTTAGAATTTACTTAATTTTATGACTCTATTCTCATCCATGTAGTGGATGATTTGACCTAAATGTTTTCTAAGGTCTCTTCTACTTCTAAATGCCTATGAATTACTTCTAAATTAAATTTTAAAAATAATTTGCCTGCCACCATGTACCAAATTAAAGTGTATGATAATGTAAAAATTTGCTTCAAAGCAGATAGGCTCTGTTCTTTAAACTGTGTGTGATTTAAGAAGTTTGGCACTAACTTTATTTGGATAACGCATATAGTGAAATCATCTCTGTTTCTATGACTATTTTTGGTTCTTTTTCTTTTAGAAAAAGAAAAGAAAAATGACTTTTCCTCACTAAATATCACATTTTATATCTAACCACATAGGGCATTTGGTCCTGTTGCTGTGGAAGCATCTGGCATCTGCTTTGCTTGGATGATCTCGGGAATTGAAATTTTCAGCAGCCAAATGAGTTAGGCCCAAGAACTTCTAGGGCCTTGGTGGATAGGATTTTAATGAAGATCAGTTTTCATTTTTATACACGGAATTTCATTTAAAAAATACTGAAGTTCTTTAAAGCACCAATGTCTTAGATTTTGTGGCAAACGTTACATGATGCCAAATCAGTCATTTAAAATAATAAAAATTATTATCACCATTAGTTTTAATTTTTATCACAGCCAGTAAGATTAGTTAAATGCATTTCATTATTTAGATGTATTCTGAGTGATTGGTTTTCAATAAATACTAAGCATTCAATTTTTACTTTGGCTCTTTCTTTTCTGCTTCATGTTATGGTGTACCGTCAGTGGAGAAATGTTTTTGAAATGGATTTTCCTTAGTAATAATTTCGAGGTTGTTCTGTTCCCATTTTTTCATTTTTCCAAAATATTAATGTTTAGAAGATCCTAAAAAATCTTTTAGTAGATCAATGAATAGCATATACTGACCTATACAGCATTATCTGTTAGATAACTGAATATATGTATTCTGTGGATAGTCATTCAGAAGTTATAAGTAATTTACTATTGTAATCATATGTTTGCCATTATTCTTGATGCTCAAGTTCATATTTTATTGCTATAGAATAATTTAGTAGAAAATGTTTTTAAATATTGAACTCACATACCTGATTTACAATAAATTTATCATACAGTCACTGACTGATATAATGATTTTGACAATCTTACATGTAATGAATTAAACTTATCTTCTCTTACTTTTCATTTGCTAATAATGTATTCCTTGAAATGTTTTTATTACATAGTTACATAAAATAAACATTTTATATCATTTTTCCTGTGAACACTTTATTAATAGATGCAGACTGGGACTTCCATGGTGGCGCAGGTGGGATAGGGAGGGTGGGAAAGAGAAAGAAAAGGGAGGAGATATGGGCATATATGTATACATATAGCTGATTCACTTTGTTATACAGCAGAAACTAACACAACATTGTAAAGCAATTATACTCCAATAAAGATGTTAAAAAAAAAAAAGATGTTTATAGACAAAAAAAAAAAAAGAATCCGCCTGCCAATGCAGGAGACACAGGTTCGAGCCCTGGTCCGGGAAGATCCTACATGCCACGGAGCAGCTAAGCCCGTGTGCCACAACTACTGAGCCTGTGCTCTAGAGCCCGCGAGCCACAACTACTGAGCCCGCGCCGCACCACAACTACTGAAGCCCGCACGCCTAGAGCCCGTGCTCCACAACAAGAGAAACCACCACAGTGAGAAGCCCGTGCAACAAGAGAACGCCCGCATGCAGCAACGAAGACTCAATGTAGCCAAAAATAAATAAATAAATAAATTTATATATAAAAAAAGATACAGACTATTGAATTGATACTAGCATGTTCATTTATTTGTTCTATACCTTTGGATTATGGATATTTACTTGAATTATAATTTCTGGATTTATTAAACTTTTGCCTAATTACAAGAAAGTAAATTACTGAATTAATCTAAACTAAATTAAATCAACAGCTCTTCTAATACTATCTGTGAATTACACATAACAACCAAATTGTAAATGCTGGTTATCTTCTATGTCTTTACCTACACCTATACCTATACCTAAGTCTATCCAAATTATTGATATTTATACAGAGCAGTAAAGTTACAAAAATGTGGTTAGAAATATTAATTTCAATTAAGAAACTAATTTATAATATTTTATTATCATAAATGCCATGATAACACTAAATGATATAACACTAGTGAAATAACACTAAATGAATACTAATGATAAGTAATACTAATGATAACTTTAATAAAGCATTGGAGTAACTCTATTATTTTCTCCCTCCCAAATATATTGGAAAAATATTACTTGATTTTTATGATTTATTTTTAGGACTTTCTGAATGCATAATTTCTATGTTTAATGACATATTCACTGATTTTCTAAATGATGTTATTTTATTTCTATTCTTGAAATTTAAGTCCTCTAAACTTTCCCCAACTCAATCATGTTCTACCTGGTATAAGTATTGACATAGCTGTAGAAATGCAAACAATATCATTCCACCTAGTGTTTGTATTAATGCATGAAACATGAGTACACATATATATTACATATATAATAGAAATCATATATATGTGTACATATACACTTAAACATAATGTGCACATATACACTTAAACATATATGTGTATATATACATGTGTATATATGTATACATGTATAAATGTATACATGTATACATATGTATATATATATGATTTCTATTTGAGTCACTGGGCCACAGATCTTGTGAGTGCTTGAAAATTGATAGTTAAAAAAACATAAAATTAATTGTATTTTACTTATGTTTTCCTTTATATTAGATACTTTTGGATTTATGGGTCTTTATTGTTTTCTACTGTATAGACCAAATTAAAATTAATTTGTCTGTCAAAAGACTGTATACTATTATGTTATATATTTTCCATTGCATTTCAAATATTAAGTAGGCATTTATACTTCCACTAATATATATATAGATAAATATATACTCTCCCTCTCTCTATATATATTTTAGTGGTAGACACTGGTATGTCTTGGGTTTCAATATTTTATTACAGTAATTATCTGATTTAAATATATAGTTATAATTTTAAATGTATTTCTACTTTTAAATGCTTTAATTTAAAAATGTATTAATTATAAATGTAGTTTAATATGTGATAGTGTAACATGATAGTGTTACTACCTCTTATTCAATATTTCCTCCCTCCTTCTCTCTCTTCTTTTTTTCTTCTTTCTTCTACCTCCTTCCTTTCTTCCCGTACTTTCTCCTCTTACCTTATCTGTAGTTTCTTTGCTATTCTTCCAAATTAACATTACAATAATGTTGCCAAATGAGAAAAATTGATAAACCCATTAGAATATTGATACAGCAATTGTGCCACATTTATAAATTCATTTTGGGAAAATTCATGTCTTTACAATATTGAGTCTTCTTGTCCAAAATAGTGACATGTCTCGAACACTTTTCAGTTATTTTCTTAAGTATGTTTATTTCCATAGAAGTATTAAGGCTTCAATAGGTAGGATATTTTATTATAGCTTATATACTGGCTTTGTACCAAGAAGCAAAAGAAAAGAAAACATAGGTCAAGCAGTTTGATTGTGGCATTGGAGAAGAACTAAAATGATAATTGCACATTGTACTACATAATGCCTTGTTTTTCATAGTCAGAAAAACAAGTAGGAGAGTGAAGGTAGTAAAATTGTAGATGTCCATTTGGTTTATGGCTTTATCACACACCAGCACACATTGTGGAACCAATTTTTTAGGAACACTGGCCAAATCTTTAGCCTTTCATGTTGTTGTTGTTATTATTATTATTAGCAATGCATTATTTATTACCTGTCATTAGTGTACACTTTACATTATATAATTTTTTCAGTATCTCCTCTAGGTTTTATATTTTTGCATTCTTAACCAAGATTAAAAAGTGGGAGGTAGAATTCAGCCATAAAAAAAAGAACAAAATGTCCTTTGCAGTAACATGGAGGACGTGATGCTAAGTGAAATAAGTCAAACAAAGAAAGACAAATACTGTATTTGTCTTTATATCTGTATTTATATCCATATTTGCCAAGTTTTCTCTCATTGTTCCATTTCTCTATTTCTTTCCTTTTTATTTTACTTTTTTAACTTTTTATTTTATTTTGGATTATAATTGATTAACAATGTTGTGATAGTTTCAGGTGTACAGCAAAGTGATTCAGTTATACATATACACATGTCCATTCTTTTTCAAATTCTTTTCCCCTTTAGGTTGTTATATAAAATTGATCAGAGCTCTGTTTCTTTCTGCAGCCTTGTTTTATTGCTTCTGTTTAGACTTTGCAGTGTCTTTCAACAACTCACCCAAATATATTATTCCCATTTTACTCTGAGCATTTTATTTTGCCTTTTCCCCATCTTTTACTATTACACAGTCAGATTTGTAAAATTTTTATTATTTTATTTTATTATTCTATTGTAAATTTTATTATAAATGGTTTTGTACATGTCTTCAAGTTTAATAGTGGTTAATCTCAAAAGTAAGATTTTTTTTCTTATTCAGTGCTTTGGTTTGATTGGTTTTTCATTGTAGTTAGAGACATCAACATATGCAAAGTATGGAAACACACACAAAGATAGACTCTCCATGGTTCTTCTTACTACATGCTTAGTTTTTGTTAGAATAGTTCTCTCATATTTGAAGTTGGAGCACGGACTAATACTCATAGTTAACTCCTACACAGTGATTTAGCTTATTCAAAAACTGGAATGAGGGTAGCTTTTCTGTGCTAAGTCCCATTATCACCTTCATACACACTCATGAGTCTCTTTTGAGTAAACAAATTATGAATTATCACTCTTTTTTTCATTAAGGCAACATCAGTCTAGGTGTCATGATTACAAAGAGGAATTTTAGCCCTCACTTTCCCCTCTGCTGAGATTATGAGTATAGTGTACAAACTTCCTAGCTGTATTCAACTGATCTGCTTGCACTCTTGCTGCATGGTTACCTTAATATACGATAATTTTTCCTGGATAAACTGAAGCAGTCAGTAGTTCATCCTTTATCAGTGATAGTGAATGGCTACCTTACTTCTCAACAGCACTGATCCCAAAGCTCTCCCTAATGTTTACTTCAAAGTGTGTATATACATATACATATACATGTATTACATATATATATTACATGTATATGTGTATACAATGTATAGACTTAGAAGAATATGTATATAATATATAGTGAATATATATAAAATATATAACATATATAAACCTTACTAGTATATATACAAAGTATATATATTTTTGTGTATATAAAGTATAGTTCTATATTTTGTATGTATATTATATATTGTATGTATATATGGAATATATATGAAATTCCAAAAGAAGTAAAGTTTTATATATGTATAGTTTTTATAATATTTAAAAGAAAGATAAATGAAGCAATCTCACAGACTACTACATAAACTCATTCTTTAGATATTTTTTCCCCCCTGGACAGTCACTTTCATTAAAAGATTGTTTCCATTCTTCTCTTATTCATTTAGTATCACAATGTGGTTTCACATGTATTCCAAATTTATTGGAAGACATTGCATGGGGTTCAACATTTCAGAAGGTGATTAAACCAGCAAATACACCCTCAAACTTTAGACTGGAAAATCACAGTCATATGGGACAAGGAGAAAAGAATCTTTGTTTCTTTAATTTTTCATAATGTCTTAAGAAGTTATTTAGGATGAATTTCCACTCTTTCATCTGATATGCTAATCTGAGTGTTCATTACAGGATATTGTTTACGTACTTTGAAAACTACTTGGGAAGCATTATATGACAGCTGTCTTCTTAATACCCTTACAGAAATTAGTTGCTCTATTTTGGGGAACTATCCCAGTGATCCCAATACAACTCCATAAATAAATATGTAAATCTATTTCAAAATTATTCACATGCTGTATATTATAGATGTCTGTAATTCAAAGTACTTGCTTGGTAAAATATATACCGATACACAATGATAATATGCAAATGTTTTAACTTGATATAATTAAAGCAATTAAAACTAATGATGCAATAAAAATAAAAGACAGGTAGACAGACATATATGCAAAACTTATTCACAGTAATAACCATTCTGCAATTAAATTTTCCTCAATAAAGTTAACACTTTCCGTCAAAGAACTCCATGCAATTCACTAATTTAAATATTTATGTTATAAAATAAACATCTGCTTGTAATAAAGTTCATTTTTACATTTTAACACTAGTTGACTGAGAAAATTCATTCCTGCAATGAGTGAAATCAAAATAGGGACAAAAATTAGGAATGCCAGAATTACCATTTTGAATAATTGTTGAGAAAGTTATGTGTAAAATAATCAGTTGTATAAAGTATTACAATAAAGGCATGAATGCTCTGTGTAAATATAATTTTAAATTATTAAATAATATAATTTAACTTGTAAAACACTATTTGAAATTTTTCATTAATTGACCATTCTTGATTAGATGGAGAGAGAAATAGCCTCTAAATCAGTGCTTTTATGGTTTTCTGTTGCAATTATTAAGTATACATAGCTCTAACACTCTGTAGAACAAATATTGTGTACATTAATAAATTCATATGTTGCTGGGAAATGACTATATCTGATTATACACATAAACAAATAACAGTGAAACTTTTGCCTCCTGGTTAAGGTACTTCGATGTGAAATTCAACATTCTGCAAACTTATGAATACCATTTAAAAGTCAACATTAATGTTGCTGTGTTTTCCCTTTTGTGAATTAAATTTTCCCATAGTAGCAAAAATAATGCTGTTTAAATGAAATTATTCAAAACTCAATGTTGTGGTCCATTTTTCATTTTTTCTTATAATACAGTTTAGTGACATGAGTGTTTTACAACAACATTTGGGGCATTTAGGTGTAATTAATGAATAATAATTGTTAGGATATTAAGTCAATACAAACTGTCAGTCTTTTTAAGTGAATACACAATCTTATTATCAGTTATATTCAATAAACGAAATCCATAAGTGAAAAATGTGTTTATTTGAGAGAAAGAATGATTTAGAATTGTATGTAATCATGACCTATTATAGCTTAATTCAGTTGCAAATATCATGTTAAATTGTCAATAATGAGTTTCTACCAAAGTATTTTAGAAGTACAGGTGGTATAATAGCACAGATATTCTCTGAAGCATTGTTTTAACTTTCAGGTAAAACAAACCAGCAGATTTTTAGTGTTATGTTAGAAAATAACTTTCCTATATCAATACTAGAAAGAAAAAGTCCCCAAATTGTATATATACAAGGTATTAAATCATTCAGAAACCGGAGAGAGGATTTTGATGCATTTAGAGTAAATTGCAGGGTCTAATCAATCTTTGCAAATATAATTATTTCATTGGTCTTTAGAACCATTAAAGAACAAATAGAAGCCTTTGTGTTCATTCAAATATGCTATTGTAAAAATAAGAAGTATATTGTAATAGAATTTATATTTTATTTAGTAATGTCAATTGTCATATCAGTTAAATAGACATTTATCCAAACTTCCACCAGAATTGGCCAATACAATTCAGAAAAAAAAGAGGAGAATTTTGTATAAACACTCTAGAGTATTATACACACATTTTACCTTTACCTTACATCTATTTCCATAGGAAGATGAAATATTTCACATAAAATGTGTCCTAATGTATTCCTTATGGATGCTTTAATTAATTTGCATAATATATTTTTTCAACTTTGCCAAGTTTATATTCTAATGGGAGGAGGAAATATATAGTACATCATAAAATTATCATATACATTCATTTTTGTACCCTGTTTAATGGTTAAGCTTTCTAATATCAATATAACTTTCTTTAAGATGCTAACATTTTGTCAGATACCAATGTAGATAGTTTATTATTTTAGAAATTTTTCTCATTAACAATGTACTATATACATTTATTGAAGAGAATATCGAAAGCAGAGGAGTATGAATAAAATGCAAGTAATAATAGCCGCACAAAATAACCACTGTAAATTTTCTTCTGTGTTTCCTTTCATGTTTTATTTTCACTGTGTTTATTCCATTCATTTTTATTAAAAATGGGATCTTAGTGTAACTTGCTCCTTTAAAAAATAAAGGGATATATTCCATTATTATCAAATATTTTATATTAACTTCTTAATGATTTCATTATTAAGTGCTAGCCCTTTATTTCAAGATCTAATTGGTTTCTTTATTTCAAGGTTTGGTTTTTCAAGAACTTAGTCTTTATACTATGTAACTTGACACAAAATATTTTAGTAAGAGTAAAAATCTTTTTGAGTCTTTCAAAGCTATACACTCTTTTACATAACTTCTTGCTAGATTACATACACAAAAATTCCTTTTTTATATTTGTTAAATAGGAAAAGAAATACAGTATGAAACACATTTTATAAACTCTGATCTACTCCATTATTTCTTCGGCAAAGGGAATGCACAATACCTTAACGTAGAAAGCAAAGGAAAGGAAATCTCTTAATATCCACGATAAAGGTGTAATTAATTCAATGTCCTTCCTTGATCAGGTAGAATTTCCATAAAATACCATTTATATGTCATCTTGCATTTGCTATTTCCAAGAAAAACTTGTATTTTAGTCACAGAATCACAACCTCCTTTATCTTAGGCCTATTCAAAATTTAGGGAAACTGCTTAGATATTGCTATATTTCCTATATTTGATAAGTTTTGGAATTTTGAATGGAAACTCAGATCATTTCATATTAAGTTTCAAGTTCTAGATAAATTACATAAGGCAATTTGGGTAATCCACATTATAATAAGAATCTGACTTTTTTTTCCCAGTGAAATGGTACGAGTACTTCAGAGTTAAAATGCTAAAATGGTTTTTGTTTGCATTTATTCTGAATTAGGTGGCTTTTTTCTTCTGTCACTGTAAATGTAACTATAGAAAGCATTTACAACATCTTCATCTGCCAAACATAATTTATATGTACTAGATCAACACTTTCAAACTGTAATTTGTGTATAAATCACCTAGAGATCTTGTTCAAATGCAGACTTTATAGGCCTAGGGTAGGGTCCAATATTCCACATTTCTAATAAGCTCCCAGGTAGTGTTGATGCTGGCTGGACACAGAAAACTTTGACTATCAATATACTCAGGAAATAATTCTTCAATTGCTAGTCCTGATAAATTTATGTACTTCATAAGAGATGCATCTGTAGCCATTCTATTTATGTCCTTAAAAGAACTTTAAAATTAGAATCCAAAGGCAATTTAAGTATTTGCGTCTATCAATATTGTCATTTTGCTGTCTGTAGATAGTATGGTATCTTCCAGTTGGCCGTTACCCATTTCAACAGGTTGACAAATGCTATCTTCACTACAGAATCTGCTATTTCATTCATTCTACTACTATGTCCTTCAGCTAAATGCAAATAAAAATTGAGAGGAAGAAGATTTTAGTATTTGAATGTCATTGTTTCCACATTTCACCTTTATGTTCGAATAAATTTGTGAGTCCGTAATTGAATATTTTGTTCTCTTTCTCTGCTGCATTAAGTACCTTTTCTAGATTTATTGCAATTAACATTTTCAGTTTCTTTTCATTGTATCTCTTCATTTATACATTACAGATTTATTCAGTGAAGAGTTTGTCAACATTATATTTACCCCAAATAAGTATTACCTCAGAAAGAGTATTTCATTTTAGGATATTTTATAGAATACACTATCTGGGAGAGTTGCTTATACATTTCTTTATTTATCTCCATTTACTGAGTTCGTTTAGCTCTCCTATGTCTATATGCTTCATATCTCTACCACCTCTGATTCCTTTAAAAAGTGCCACTTCACTTTTTTAAATGAGCTAATAACACCTGCTTCCATAAATTTTGCCTCGCTTCCAATCAGAGCCACATATATTTGAGGGCAAAGTCTATGACAGTACAACTAATGCAATATTTTTTTACATGTGTCATTTTTTTGCACACATGTATTTCATACCTACCTAAAATAGACAACATTATATGTTTATCTTATATTAACATTTCCTTATCCTTAACTTAGAGCAGATATAATCAGAAAATATTTGAAAGAATATTATTTCATAGTAATATGAAACATATTATGGGGACAAAATCTTATTTTATGAGAGGCACATGAACAGACCTAAGTTAAATTGATAAATAAAGAAAATTTATTCCCAGGGTGATCACATTTTCTCCATCTGCTGCACTATATTGTAAACCTGCTTAATTTGGTTTTCAAATGTTAGCTAACAGCTTGTCCAAAGGTTTTCATATTTTCTTTTCATGATCCAAAATTTGTATGTTGCCTCTTAAAATCCATTCTCTGTTTGAAATAATAAAAATAAAGCCATTCAGTGCTCATCTATATTATAAATTATGTACATTATGTTGTAAATAGGTATTACATTTTATGGTTTTCCTAGATTAATATTATAAAAAGTAAACGTTGTATTTTCATGCAAACTCTAAATAAAACCAGACCACAAAAACATAAACAATTGCCGTATCATGCATAATATTTTTTTAAAAATTTGCCACCATCAAAGTTAGTATTAATAATATTTCAAACTTTATAAAGAGTTTGCAAAGGCATTATTGTGTGAATTTGAGAACAGTTTCTAGGATTTTTTTCTTTAATAGTCAGACGTGAAAGAAAATAATTCAATGTTTTTGACGTTTTTAACCTCTGATCTTAAACACGAAGATTAAAAGTACTTTTGAGATTATACGTTTTCCATATTTATTATGCTTTATAGACATTTGTTAGTAATGTCTTCCTTAGATTTTTCTCACACATATAAAACAAATAATAATTTTTAAAATGTGCTAGTGATTTGCAAATTGAGCAGATGTTATCCTCCTGGGACCTTTCAAGGCTACATCAGTAGAACACACAGCAATTCAATGCACCCAATATTAATAATTGTTATAAGGAAGTTGTATTATATACTCATAATGTTTATAGCATTTATCACATTTCCTTGAAAATAGTAAGTTTGAATAAGCATTTGTAAATGCAAGAGTGAACAATATAAATTTAACTTCTTGAAGTTCTAAAAGTGTGTGTGGTCTTGGAACCCAAAGTTGATGGAGACTTGATTTTGCATAATTCACTGTTAGAATCCCTAGCCTAGGAAATGAACCTTGGGTCCACACCATGTAAGGTAAAAGGCTATTGCCCCAGCACTGAAGACATATTCATCTGGATTTTAGAGGGTTAAGGTGGAATATAGAAACGTTTTCCCTTTAGAACATGCTTAGATAAGTTTAAGCACAGTTTCTCTTTTTGGTTCTCATACAATATGGGTATCTCTTTTTCATCCGACAGTTTCCAATGCCCTATGTTATTCTTGACTCGCAAGCTGAGTTAGGGTCATCCCTCTGCTTTAACCTGCCACCATTACTAACTGAAGAATTTTCTATTTTTCAAAGCTATTACTTTACATAGATGCCACAATTTAAATAAAATTGTTTTTCCACAATGCTTTCCATTTAATGACTTCTACCAGTTACATATCAATTCAAGAATAGATTTCCCCTATCCCCCCACTAGGCTACATTTCTAACCTGCATTGGTGGGCATTTTAATCAAATGTTTCTCTGTGCTTAATATTTGCATTCCCCAGTTCTGGCATTTCAGAGAAATTTAGCCTCAGTCAATATGCTTTAATAGTAGATATCCATAGGTTTTAAACTGACATAGGATTTTAACTCAACTGTCATAAGATTCCTTTTTACTCAATTGCTATGATAGATAAAAGAAACAGCATTGGGAAGACATTCTAAGAAACCGGGACCTGTGCAGAGCTGCTGTAAAAGTATTTAGGGCACGTAGATTATCTGCGTATCTGGATTTCAAGGAAGACATGATAGAGCTAGTGGCATACCTGGGGAAAGGAAAAAATAAAAATGTAGTAAGATTGGGCACTTAATAGGGAAAAGTGGTCATTTCTCACAGTCAAGGTAAAAGTTTAGAGTATTACAAAATGAGATTTTAACTCTCCAAAGACACTGATTTGCACCTGGACTTAGGTGAAGTTAATTATATCTACTCCAAATTTTACTTTCCTATTTAGGTAGATTATGGTCTCAACCTGAGTTTATACGTGGGAGAAAGATGCCACAGATAATTTCCACAAGTGATATAAGATTCAGCAAAATTCTCATGTCTTTCAAACAAACTTCCTTTATCCCAACAGATGGGGTTATGTTTGTTTATTATTTGCTTGTATAGCACACTGTTTATATTATTATTATTTTCTATTGCCTGGCATATTATGTAGTCCATAGAGATCTTAATAAATATTTATTGAATAAATGCATGAATGAAGATACTTGTATCATTAGCATCAAAAATGGGTAAGAGTGTGGTACGTTGCAAAGAAAAAAAATCTCATGAGTTGTCAAGTAGGAGGCTTTAGCTAATCTTAGTAAAATAATTTTAATGAAGTAAGGAAGACACAACCTAAATTTCAATGGGTTGAAAGTGAAGAAGAGGTGATAAGCTGGAGAAACGAGCACAGACTATTCTTTCCAGAATTTTAAATATGAAGGAAAAAGAAAGGTAATAATAAGAGCAGGATACTAGATGGATCAAAGAAAAAAAGTCAGAGAAAGAGAAATACTATTGCAATAAGCATAATAGGAGATAGATTAATTTCTTATAGAATGAAGAGGGGATATGATACCAAATGCAGGTAGTGGTTTAAATAGCTTTTGTCTTAGGTGAGATTCCCTAGAAGTAGAACATATGATACATATTTATGTGCAAGTGATTTATTAGGGAAACATATAAGGGAGGAAAATAAGCAAGAGGGGAGAAGTCAAAGTTGTGATTTCAAGTGCAGTCCCAGCGCTATCCTAATTCTGCAGGAACTTCTAGAATAAAAAGGACAATAAGAATTTCTTCTTACTCCAGGAAGGAGAGCTGGACTTTTCATTCTCTTGTATCAATAAGTCATTGGCTAAGCATACCCTAAGGCTACATAAACTTGTGGGGAAAGCATTTCTAGTAGTCCAAGGGCTTTCAGAAGCCCTTGTTAGGAGCAAAGCGTATGGAGGCTGGGACAAGAACACATAAAGGTAAAGAGAATCTGAAGGACCTTCTGTGTGGAAGACTGACGGTGACAGCTACACATTTGGATAGGAGTTTGATATTTTTTCCTTTGATACAGGAGACAAAGGTAGAGTTCGGCATACATAAGTTTCCTGATGGTGCAAGAGTTTAACGCAGTACGTTTCTGATGGCTTCTGTTTTTTCAAGGAAGTAGTGTATGACTTTAACCACGGGAGCAAGCGTAGCTAAGTGTTTTAAGAAGATCATATGAATGACTCAAACATTAGTGAAAAATAAAAGACGTACAGCTCTTTACATATATCTAGTGATATTCTTTAGTAAATTTACAAAAATTCCAGGGCTGATGTCTTACAGTAGAAAATTCAAAAATAAGACTTTATCAATCTGATAAGGCAGGATTCTCTTCATAGTGATATCACACTGAATGGAATTAGGAGATTGATTCATAAAGGTACAGAATTCTAATCTGTTAATTTGCCATAAAAAATATGGGTTACATGAATAAGACATCTTTTTTTGTCAGCATGTGTGTTGCATTTTCTCTTTGCTTCCATATATTTGAAGTCATCAAGTCATAATTAGAAGGGCTTAAAGTAATCAGATGGCCTTACAGATGGGTTAGAATACTTGCAGTTCTTGGTTGGATATTGCTAATGATTATGCTTGATAATCTCCTTTTACTCTTCTCCAGGGGTAACCAACCCTTTCTAAACTCTTCTAAACCAACCCTTTCTAAACTCTTCTCCAGGGGCAACCAACCCTTTCTAAACTTCTAAACTTCTTTCACCCCTTACTGATATTTATTAATACAGTCAATTAGATTTCACTCAAATCCAACCCAACAGGTAACATTTTGTCTCTTGGAGATTACTTTGAATAATTGCATTATTACTTACTAATGTAGATTTGGAAGTTTAATTCTGACCACAATAATTAAAAGGAGAGACAGAATTAAAAGAAAGGAAAGCACTAGCAAAGTGAGAAAGGGTTGATATAAGTTTCTAGAGGTGACAATTGGAGAGAGAACACAAGATTGGATTGCTCATATTCTATTTACATTTGCAGGGTATTTCACAGGAATTTGACAGACATATATGATGAACATCATTTTCACTGAGAAAATTGGGGGCAATGCCATTTGATAAGTGTAGCAGAAATCAATGAAAGCTTGGAATTGTTTCTCTGAGGAATGTAAACAACTGGCACAAAAATGTGCAAGGCTTATAAATGGAGTCAAGTTAAGGACTTTACTCAGGGATGTGCCTAGAGGCAGTAGTGAGCAGGCTTTGGATACTGAGCAGGGCAGGAAAAACGAGTGTGCCTGGAAAAAGTCATCTGAAGTGCGGAAAGCTAGTTGAATAGGCAAATTCATGACCCTAGGAGAATGAAAATTGCCATTGAACAAAATAAATTTTGTGAGACTAGAATTTGAAATACAAGTGAAGTCTCTATAAGAGAACAGATGGGATAAAGTTGATGAATAGGGGACAATGATGAGACAGAAGCATATTAAAACAAGATTTCAGTGTTGGTAAAAGTATGAAAAAGGCTGTGTATTAACAATGGTCACTTGAATTGATTAGAGAGGAAAATAATTGTTTTTTAAAAGTAAATGTTGTCATAAAGACCATGGAATATTACTCAGCAATAAAAAGGAAAAGACTACTGATATTTGCGACAAGCTGTATGAATCTTGTCATACAGCTACATTTTGTCATACCACAAAAATATACTAAGTGAAAACAGTCAACACTGTAAGGTTACATACATATTCTATTGAATTGACACAATTATAGAAACAGAGAATAAAATCCTTGTTGCCAGGGATTAAAGACAGGGGTAAAGGGTGAGGAAGCTTGGAAGAAAGTGGATCTGGCTAAAGTAGGGAAACATGAAGGATCCTTATAGTGGTGGAAATGTTCAGTATCCAGAATTTTTCAATGTTAATATCCAGTTTGTGATATTGGACTATAATTTTGCAAAATATCACTACTGGGGGGAAATTAGTAAAGGGTATATTGTGATTGTTCTCTATTATTCTTGCAACTGCATATTAACCTACACATATCTCAAAAATAATAAAAAGGTTAATGTTAGACTTTTTAATTTTTCATCCACGTGAATAATAAATTAGTTAGTGAAAAGAATGTGAGTGTTAGGTAAGTAATTCTTTAATTAAACACAGGCTAGTGATCCAGATTTGGGAGACTAGTGTAATCAAGCAAATAGAGCATCGTTGCTTGAAGATATTTGAATATAGATGAAAAACAATCAGTTTTCAATGCCCATGGATAAGCTAGAAGCATACCAACCATTCTCTTGGTTTTATTACCTGGTATGAAAAATCACAGAAAAAGGAATATTGTTTACTCCTGAATACTTCAAGAAAATTTATATTATGCTAAGAGAGCTAGCAGTCAGTAAGGAAATCATTGGAGGCAATGCTCACAAACGAAATGAAGGAATAGCTTTATTGAAAGGATGTCCAAATGACAGAGCAAAAGAGTTTGAGAAATAAACCAATAATGGAAGTTTTGTTTCAGAGAATGAAGGTAAGACATGGTAAAAGAGAAGGGATTGTATGAGGCTGACTGTATAGAAAAGTATATGGGCATTTCATCAAAAAAGTCTGATTACATCAGTCCTAAACCCTACAGAAATTTTCAGCTTCTGCCAAACTTGCAATGATGAAGAAAACTGACTGATTGAGATAAGCCAGAATTATAGTAACAACAGTATTATAATCAGAGATTAGTAAAGTGTTTCTTATGATGTAAAACGAGTCATCAAAATGCAAGGGAATTAGAGGATTGGTATGTAGATTATAGGGCCATCTGCTGAAAAGTATAGATTTATTTTCTTTGTCATAGATGCATATGCTGCTTGAAATTTGCCATGGCAATACATCTGAAATTTTTATCTAACTGCATGAGCATGGGCGCGCACACACACACACACACACATTTCCAGATAATGAAAATACCTTTGCACTTAAAATGAAGTATCTTCCCCCTTAAAAATTAATGATTCATCCATTTGGCCCTCTGTCTCTATAATTTGAAACAGTTTCTGTAATTAAGATGACCAAGATGGAAAAGTTGATAAAAATAGTTGTATAACATTAAAAGAACAAACATTTTAATAATGGGTATATTAAGCTGTAATTCACAATATAAAGATTACTGTGCATATTTGTATAGGCTAATATGCATTTTACACACACATTCAGTTTTCAAATTTGATCTATACACATGGGCATACAAATTGTTATTTTTCAACTTTGGTCTTTGAACCAGCCATTTTCATGCCAAAGTGAAAACAAAAGTTTTACCATTCAAGAAAATCAGGAAAATCAGCTTTTCTGTCACAGATTTCTGTAACTCCTCTCACCATATGTACAATATTTACACAAAATGATTTTCTGATTCAAAAAGACGGGTTCTGTTTGCTTCCTTCTTGTTGCTGGAGTGGGGATTCAAGCATGGTGCCTTTGAGGCTCGGCAACTCCTCTATTGCTACAGTAAGTGATAATACAATATCATATACTGTTACCTCAGGCAATCCTGGAAGTCTGTGTAGATAGAGTGACCCAGAGAGTTTGAAGTTTTCCCCTGCTTTCCGCTTCTGCCACTTCTGGTGTTTGAAATTTCTATTATTGCTCAATGCAGACACCTGCTCTGATGACAACTCCAGAACAAGTGATCCCTTGTCAAAATTCGTGTTTGAGGTTACAGCATTTTTGGTTCACTTATATGACTTCTGGATATTTAAGTAAATTTTTATCAAGAAAGACACTGAATTTTAAAAGGAGTGAATGAAAATCCATTTTCTATGTTTAGAAGTGGTAAACTATATTTTCTGCCAATGTGTTCCTTTGTGGTTAAACAAGTTTTTCTCAGAAGTGGTTAATGGTGTAAACCTGTTTATCCCATGACAGATATGCACCTGGTTATCTTGCTCAAAGGAGATAAACATCTACTATACCCCAAAGTCATAAATATGTTGGAAAGTACTACAATAATTGGGACTATTAATAAGTATCAGTATCTAAACAACTGATATTGCTGTATTTAATAGACTATTTGTAGTGATTGTGTAAATCTGTAAGTCAACAAGGTTTAGTTGTTGTTGTTATTTATTTTTTCCTTAAAAATTATATCTCGTAGTTTTATACAGTATATAATGTTGACCTAAGGTATGAAAAATTATAAGAACAGCAATTTGAAAATTACAAGGAAAGCAACTTTTGAAATATATCATTTTGATGGAGTATATTTGTAGAAAGCAAAGCAGAAATGCAGATGTGTCTTTTCATGCCTGTCATTTCCATCCCATCTTGCACTTCACCTATATTTTGCTATCCCTTTTACATTCAATCTCTAGAGAAGTATATTTAGTAAACAATAACTATTATTTCTATTCTTCCTTCATGTGTCCAACTTTGCCTGACCCTTTAAATTTTTGCAGCCTAATGTCTTAAGTTCTTTATAGATTATTCACAAATATTGTTCAATGAATATTTTGGATGAGGGTAATGTCCAAGGTGACCTTCAATTTCAAATATAAAATTCAATTAGTAATTTTTTATAGAAAAGCTAAACATTTGGTTTAGATTCCATACTTGTTTTAAGAACCACCTATATTCAATTTACTGAAATTTCTTCAACTCGAAATCTTAACTTTCACATGGTAAAACTAAATTAAGAAATCTAAATCAATATTATGTTATGTTTATACCTATTCAACCATGACATGATATCATTTACAACTGTAAGTCAAAAGTAAAATTTTCATTCTTAAATTCTAGTACTATGTCTTAGAATATTAAGTGTGATCATTAAAGACTTGAACTCTGCATCCACAATAGCTAATAATAATTTCATGCTAATATGATGTTTTAGCATATTATTATATCACGGATTGTTTTTATTTCTTAAATTACTATGTACAATTTTTGTTCTGTTGCACAATATGCTCCTAAATGAGATAAAAATTCCATCTAAAAGGACACTTCAAAATGTTTAAAAAGAACAGTAAGATGTATATAAAAGATATCCAATAATTATTAGTTGTCATTTTCTTGTGTTTTTATTTATCCGATTGTTCACTCACCTTTCAGCCATGTAAATAAGATTTTAATCTCTACTTGCTGCATACCACTTAATTTCAGATAAATTGGGTACAAATTAAAAATCCATGAGCATCAATGCTGACTTAAAATTGTTTTTAGTAATATAATAAGAAATCCATAAAATTAAAAATAGTTTTTATTAATGTCCTTTAAATGGATGTGTTTCTAATCCTGAATCTGCGACAAATCAGCAGTAGGGTTTAGAGAAGTTACACAGTCTGCCTCAGGTTATTGCGTCATTTGTAAAATAAGTATGGTGCACTATTGTAAAGACTTTTGCATAGTTTATGTGAAAACCTTAGTAGAGTTCCTAGTACATTTTTTAAAAATAATGAATGATATATATATATATATATATTTATAACTAACATAATTATTATAATTATTTTATACATCATACATAAAATAAGAAACATTGTTAAACCGTATTTTTAAATATTTAAATGTTGATGTTGATAGATATTTTATTGTAATTGAATATGTATATGAAATACTCATATTTAGAGGTCATATCAAATTGCCCAATGGTTAAGAGCATGGACCTGAAAAAAGACTGAATGGTGTCAAAATTATGACCCTGGACAATTTACTTAACCTCTCTGCCTTAGTTTCTTGACTCATAAAAATGGGAATAGTAATCACGCCCATGGTATTTGTTTCTGAGGATTACCCTGAAGTAATCAATATATATAATTAATATTTTAGATATAGATATTTGTGATATGATTTTTATCCTCTATGTTATTTCTCAAGATTGGACTATTCTTGATCCATCTAAAGGATCTTTCTTAGGGAAATGGGAAGTGAAAATATGAGTTATTGCCTTTTTTACACTTGAAGTAACTGTCTTTGATCAATATCTAAGTCTTGAGAATAGACACCGAAATAGCAAATGGATATACTGCTGTTTTCACTACAAATGAATCATAGGAAAGAGTTTGCAGAAAGCTCCTAGCAGACGAGATCCTAGCTAGTATATATAAATTCCCTTCAGCATTTCTGTTGTCAGTGTGAAGTCTGCTTAAGTGCACAATTTCATGGTTGACTAGTCGTTGTCCTTGGTTGAATTTATTTTCAGTGACGGTAAAACGATCATTGGTTTTCCAGTTCCTGCCCAGCAGTCATAAATCTATATGGAAAATACTTATTCCAGTGAGGTCTTAAACTGTAGATTACATATGTATCTTTACGTCAAGAATTCAACCATCCTAAGTGCATCAATATTGCATAATTGAACTTGAAAATTATCTTCTCAATCAGTAACAAATCCTCTGTTCAAATAATAGCTTTTTAAATAAACCTTTGAAGCTGCACACCACAAAGATAAGCATCATGAAAGGAAAAGTAACTTATTCACAATAAAGATATAAAATTTATCAGGCTAAGTTTGTTTTAAATGAAAGGTCTTAAATAATCTATAATTCTTTTTATTGCTTTCAGAGCTAACCTTTTGACAAAAGACAACAATATTCTCAGAGTGTTGTTACACATCTTGATTCTGATAAGGTACCAAGAGTGCAAAGACATTCAAGGAATATTGATATTAGAGTAAATCAAGCTCAGAGAGACCAAAATGCCCCGATCAATTATCTCTATGTCAGAGAAGTCATATTTTTGATGCATAAATTGAGAACTGAGTTATCCATACCCTTTTGTGCACTGTATTTCCTCTTAAAATTTATGTGTGCTTAACTCCACTAAGAAAAGTTTACTTTTTATATATTTATACAAATAACTACTTTTTTTTATTGTTTACCTCTGAAAAGTGTTTCAAATATTTATTTGATTAGAATTTTAATCTTTCAGGTTTTTTTCTGTGTCAACAAATGAATCAATCAGTAAGAGTTATGCATATTTCTCAACATATGCAAGACAAATGATAAAGCATACATGACTTTAAAATATGCAAATAAATTGAAAAAACTTTCTTCAGATAATAGTCTTTCCCAGGACACAGGATAAAGCAGCCTGTTAACTGCTATTCCATTGGTGTTTGGAAAATCCAATTGAGACTCATGTCTGAGTTGGTATATTAATTATCTATTGTTGCATAACAAATTACGCTAAAACTTAGTGGCTCTAAACAACATATATTTATTATCTCATCGTTTCAGTGGGTCAGGAACTTGCAAGTGGCTTAGATGCATGGTTCTGGCTTAAGGTATTTTATAGGGATGTAGTTAAGATGTTGGCAGGAGCTACAGTTATATGAACATCAAAAGGTGACTCACTCACATGGCTCTTGGCAGGAGGCCACAGTTCCCTCCTGACTGCTGGCCATTGGTCTCCTCAAATCTTTGCTATGTAAGCTTCTCCGTAGCAACTTAAGTGTACTCATGACACGGTAGCTGTCTTCCTCCAGAGCAAATAATCTGAAGTAGAGAGCAAATAGAAAGCCACAATGGTTTACACATCTTAGTCTGCTAAGTTACAAACCATCATTTCTGCTCTATACTATTCATTAGAAGCAAGTAACCACATAAGTGCAGACTCAAGCAGAGGAGGATTAAGCATTACCTCTTAATAACTGGAGATCAAAGTATTGGTAGACATGTGAAACCAAGCAGTCCACCTTCTAGCCACAGATTATTTCTATTTCTCCCACATGCAAAATATATGCACCCCCCTCACAAAGCCTCTACCAGTTTTATCCTACTATATAATAATAATAATAATTATTATCCTATTACAGAATCAACTAGAACTAGAACCAACTAGAATTAACTAGAACTTCAGAATCTCGCCAACAGCTGCAGATCGAGCTCATCACGTGTGGTTCCTTAAGTATCTCCTTGATTGCAGTTCCGCTTGATCCAAAGATCAATGAACTATGAGAGGACCGTCATCCCCTCATAGCCCCAACATGCAATGGTGGGACAGACATAGCATAACTGACACAGATAACTCTATTCAAAAAGGGAAAAACAGGAGGCACACAGCAGTCACACCATATTGTGTGTGTCTGCATGTGTGAACACATACCTAAATGTTAAACCTAAAGGCATAAAACTTCTAGAAGAAAGCATGTATGAAAGTATTTGAAATCTTGGTTAGATAAAATTTTCTTAGCCATGATGCCAAGAGCATGATCTATAAAGAAAAAAAAATTGATAAATGAACTTTATCAGTATTAACTTTTGTAAGCCCTTGATCAGGAGAAAATGTTTGCAAACCACGCATCTGATAAAACACGTGTTTCCATAATGTACAAAGCCCTAATAATTAAGTAGGAAAACAAGCAAATTTATAGAAAAATGTGTGAAGATTTGAAGAGACATTTTACTGAAAGAAGTCATATGGATGGCAAGTAAAGCAGATGAAAAGCTCTTTGATATCATTATATATAATCATCTATTCAATTCACAGATAAAAAGCAAAATGATATATTGTCACACCCCTATTAGAGTGGCTAAATTTTTTTTTAAAGTGTGACAGCACTAAGTGCTTCTAGGATGTAGGGCAACTGAATCTTTCATTCATAACTGGTAAGGTTGTAAAATGGTATAGCCACAGGCAAAAAAAAAAGTAGCACTTTATTTTAAAGTTAACATACGCTATCACAAGATCGAGAAATCTCAACTAGATAGAATTTCTATAAGGGAAATAAAAACTTTGGATCACACAAAAACCTGTGTTATGAATGTTTATATTGGGTTTACCCATAATTGCCCCAAACTGGAAAGGACTCAATGTCTATTAACTGGTGAATGAATGAATACCTGTGATATGTCCATACAATGGAATACTGTTCAGCAATAGAAATGAACTAACTGGTATATACAAGATCAGGAGTCAAGCTCAAATGCATTATACTAAGTGAAAGAAACCAGACCCAAAATACCGTATAGCTGTGATCAAATATATAAGACATTCCAGAAAAGGCAAACTCGGTAGGGACAAAAACATAGATCAGTGGTTGTAAAGGGCTGGAGTTAGGGAAGTTTTCTATAAAGTCACCCAAAGGGGTTTTTTTGGAGTGATGGAAATTTTCTATATCTTGATTTTGGTTTTGCTTACATTAATTTATATTTTTGTCAAAACCCATAGAAATGTCTGTTACAATGAGTCCGTTTTATTATACATATTCATCAATAATTTAAAAAAAGAAATAATGAAAAAGGAAAAATTGTTGAATAAAAATGTTTTGTTTCTACATTAGGTCACAATAAATAGGAGACTTTAGTTTATCTCCAGTTAATTAAAGAACTGCAAATGTGAAAGCTGCACTCCTCTGAGAAAGGGCCAATGATATTTTATCTGAAACGTTAATAAGGATTACAATATTGCAGTTTTATCATCAATTTATCTTTATATAGAATTCCTAATTGTGCTTGTCCATAAGTCTGAATAGAGTTAAACTACTTTTGCAGTAGACAAATATGCATGCTTTTCTGGTCATCTATACTCTATGGTATTCTCATCCTTGTATTATTCTGGGCCAACCTTCCACTAACATTCCATCAACTATTCTTCTACCTCTTTCCATCTTCAGGGTGTCCCTTGAAAATCCTATCCCATTTGAAATAAAACACCTCCTGTGTAAATTATACTTAGCTTTATCCTGAAGACACCTCTAAGTGGATAATTCTCTAATTTCACACCCCTCCTAAGAGTGAACAGGAGAATGTTTGTCTTCTAACTCCTCATCTGTGACTTCAGATATCTTCTTGTATGAAGCATTCATTTCAAAACCATACTGCTCCCCTGCTTTTCTGATGTTCATGGTCATGGGATTATTTTGAAGCTACTATGAAGCTTTCTTGAAATAAAAGAGATATTGTCAAGAAGTTGAAGTCTGACATTAAGAATAAAAAGAAAAATATACTTTAAAAATAATAATTTCTCTACTCTTCTTTGGTCATAGACAAGTAACCACAGAAGAGGTTTCATGTTCAACAATCAGTTAAAGTTTGGCTGTGACTCTAACTTTTGTAATTTAGTCAAATCAGTATTTGTTCTGCTCCAGTACTCATGCTGAATGTCAGCCAGTCCTTTAATTTTATCTTCAAAATTTGCCAAAAACCTCAATCTTTCTGAGTTCTGGAAGTCATTCAATTCCTTAACTCCTTAGTTTCAGAGAGATTGTTTTCTACAGGTACTCTTCTCTTCACTCAAGTAATACATTTGGATTTGTTTCATACATGTAAATAACGATCTCTTCTTTCAGAATCAACTCACAGTGTTTGAAGATAATCTTCAGCAAATAACTAGCTCAAACTACAAAGTGGGTAGCTGAGGAATTACTACAAATCAACTAACCACTTGTAGCTCTAAGTTGAAACCATGGCATAGATGATGAATTTAGTACATCAAAGGAGAAAATAAGTAAAATGATTAAGTAGTGAGACCAGCCTGAAGAAGAAACTGTACAATAGCTAAGTGGTCGAGGGGAAAGTGTTTGGCCAGAAGACTATTATGGTCAGTTAAGGGTGTTTTAATCATCTATATTTGAGTATTCTAATCCCCGGGCCAGGTCTGGGACCTTGTAAATCTTTTATGCACTTCAGATGGTGGAAAGTATGAGTCCGGGCTTAATAACTCCAGGCAGAGACCAAAGCAAGTGTTCAGAGTCGATTAACACAATAAGGGTACCATCTGGTCATGTCCTGCCTGGCTCCTGGGCATGTTCTCAAAATTATATTTGTACAATTTTGAGTTAAAAATTACCTTGCGTCATCTGGTTACACAGCACAAAACCCTGCTTTGTCACTGACCCATGTGCCACTGTCAGTCATTAATTCATTGAAGATGTTGACACCTTTTATAATTTTCTTCATGTTAATGAAACTTTTTTTCCCAATTTAAATGTTATTCAATCCTCAGATATTCTTCGTCTATTCCTATTTGTTCTTTTCCTTTTACGCATCTGGTAAAACTTCTTCAGTTGCCTTTATGGATTCCTCTTCACCTGTTTTACTAATACAGTATTTAATGCTTGAGGAGCATTTGCAGAGGGTATAGATTCCTTAATGCTTGACATGGCTTCTTACGATATGACTTATATTTTTCCCAATTGTTAATTGTATGTGATTTATAAATCATTGTTTTCATAAACAATGAAAATCAATAAAGCAAAGCTTGTGAATTAAAAAATATATCAGTCACTGCAAAATCATTCTATAATCCCCTTTAAACATTAATAAAAATTACAAGTCTAATATCTGGGAGTTGGAAAACGTGCTTTAAACACTCTACAGCAGGATGGCCCAACCCCCGGGCCACGGACCAGTATCGGTATCAGTCGGTGGCCAGTTAGGAACCTGTCGCACAGCAGGAGGTGAGCAGCAGGGGAATGAGCGAAGCTTCCTCTCTATGTACAGCTGCTCCCCATCGCTCGCATTACCGCCTGAGCTCCGCCTTCTGTCAGATTAGCAGCGGCATTAGATTCTCATAGGAGTGCAAACCCTACCGTGAACTGTGCATGCGAGGGATCTAGGTCGCATGCTCCTTATGAGACTCTAATGCCTGATGATGTGAGGTGGAGCTGAGGTGGTGATGACAGTGCTGGGGAGCGGCTGCAAATACAGATGATCATTAGCAGAGAGGTTTGCCTGCACAGAGACCACAATAAATCAATCACTTGCAGACTCATATCAACACCCTATCAGTGATTGGCAAGTGAAAACAAGCTCAGGGCTCCCACTGATTCTTCAGTATGGTGAATTGTATAATTATTTCATTATATATTACAATGTAATAATAATAGAAATAAAGCACACAATAAATGTAATGTGCTTGAATCATCCGAAACCATCGCCGCTGCCCCTCCCCACCCCGCGGTCCATGGAAAGATTGTTTTCCATGAAACTGGTCCCTGGTGCGAAAAAGGTTGGGGACCGCTGCTCTATCGTATATATAAATGTGGTATTATAGAAAGATATTTGGTCTTTGTCTCCAGTTCCCAGCACAGAGCTCTTTTAGAATTTCCTGAGTGATAAGGGTGATAGGAACTTCTTTTGTTCTAATGAAGCATCTCTTGGAGGGCCCCTAGATAGATAACGTTAGGATGGAGGCTGTTGTCAGGAAGGTCAAGCTTTGATTAGAAGCTTGGACCTTTTAGCCCCATCCCTCAAGCTCCAGGGAGGGGAGAGAGGCTAGAGATTGAGTTAGTAATTGATTGAACATGGCTATGCAATGAAGCCTCTATAAATACCCCTAAAAAATGGGGATGCAGGGAGTTTCCAAGCTGGTGAGTGCCAGGAGGGTGGCTAGTCCCAACTCCATGTGATAGAGCACAGTTGTTTGAAGAATCAGAAAATTGGTTGGCGGTGTTGGAACACACCACAGAATAAAGTACACATAAACTGTCAAAATGATTACAGAGGTGGAATTACTGTTATAACTATTTTAAACGTGAAAATGCCAAGTGTTTAATTGTATTCCTTACTCTCTATTCCAATTTTGTTTTTAAACTTCAAAGAGTTTTCTATTCCTTACCTTCTTAAGGTTGCTATTGTCTTAACAAGCCCTAGGCTAAAATGAGAAAAAAAAAAAAAAGATTGTCAAGGGTTTCTATAGATTTGTAGATTTAAGGTGTTGAACAATTGATTCTTGCTGAGCATGGGACTAGTTTCACAGTCCGAGGTATATAATTTTGATGCATTTCATTAAGAATATTTTATTATTAAATTTATCATGTGTTATGTCTTATAATTCTTGTTCCTGATTATTACGTAGATTGCAGTTTTTTGACGTTCAATATATTTTGCAGAACTGACCTGTTGATTTTCTTATAGCTGGCATTGCCTCACCAATATGTCATTTTGCACATTGACTTGGTACATAAGTATTATATGAAAGCTGATAAGCAGAAATGCACACAATATAAGAAATAAAATATGTATATATATACACATATATCACATTTATTTTAAAAATTTCTTTATACACACCTTTAATTTTTAGTACAGTTCCCTTTCTTTATATATCATATTATTTTCCCTTGAAAATTTCCAAGGGAAAAAATCTCATCAATAAATGCCTCTTCACTTGCAAATATCAACAGTCTCAACTTGTTCCAATTAAGGATTATTATTAATATGGTTTTACTTTATGCTCTCCTGTGCCTAGCTATTGCAGTTTCTCATCTTAATAATTTTTTCAGGAATTTTATTGGGAAAAATCACATCGTCAAAGGATGCATATTTTATTTAAATGGTTTTGCAGATTTGTAAGAACCATTTTAATTCAATGTAAACACATATATTTTTTTAATCTAGTTCTTTCTCACAGCTCCTTTTCTTTCTTTCTTTTTTTTTTAATTCACCAGCATTATTATTGTTTTTGTGTTGTTAATGTATTTTTTTTTTTTTCCGGTTGTGCCACTTGGCTTGTGGGATCTTAGTTCCCCAACCAGAGATTGAACGTGGGCCCTCGACAGTGAAAGCAAAGAGTCCTAACCACTGGACCTCTGGGGAATTCCCTGTTAACATACTTCTTCTATCATTTAAACAAGCTCTAAAGAGGAAAAGTCTGAAAACATTGTGTATTTGGCTTAATACTTGGCACCAGCAAGTACAAAATCATTCTTTAAAAAAAAAAGGTAATGCATGCCTAGGCCTCCAAACAATTTTGGAGAAACTGCTTTGGAACTATGAAACATTTTAAAAATATGGGCTGTATAATTCATATACGTGTGATAAAAACCTTTGTACACATAATTTCTGGGGATATTTGTGTTACACACGATTTACCATTAAACAATAAATTCTACAATTGATGGTGCCCTAAAATTGAATCTAATACTATTGTAATAGTTGCCTTATTCTGCAGGAATATTACTTTGTCTCTCTATACCTCCATTTCATATTTTGTAAATTGAAGATGATGTTGACATACTCTAAACTTAAGGAGAAATTCTGAGCATAAATAAGTTGCGCATGTGTGATACTTCGTCTATGTTGGAAAAGGGTTTTTTGTGGTTAATGTAAATTCAGATTATTATAGTAAAATATGAACAACTGCCTTATCATATGTAACTTATGGTGTCAAGAATTGGGCAGATAAGCTACTACCAAGTTCAGCAACATAATTGTGAGAGTTCTGCATTTTTTAGAATGTGTTTTAGTGGCAATAGCTTTGTTTTTTATAAGGGATTTTTAAAAATATTCACATTTCTGTTCTTTGGATTGTCAGTCTGAACTTGCAAATCAAAAGAAATTCTGAAAGAAGGGTTTGATTGTCTAAAACCAAGTATTCTAAATTATGGAAATGCATCTCAAAAGAAATGAGAGAGAAATCATAATGAAGTTGCTTTCTCTTTTGAATATATTCTCCTAAAATGTTGCAAAATAGAAGTTATTAATATATTAAAATATTCTTTTTTAAGTTGAAAAATTCTGCCACCCTAAATAATCAGAAAACTTTACATTAACTTTCCACATAGTAGACTTTTCAATACAAATCTTTAAAGTTTATCTTGACCAAAGCCATAAAAAATAACAATATATTTCATAAACAGAGGTAATTTTATGGTTTTTTTCCTCAAAACAATTTAACCATACTTTGATGCTTATGGTAAATGTGTGCAAGGTTGGCATTTTTGATGAAATTGATATTCGATTATATAACTTATTCATAGAGTCCAGTGGTTAGAGGTTGTATATTACCTGGTAGCAACTAACAACAACTCTTCTATTTTACCCCAATCATTTTAAATATGAAGATATAAAAATATAAAGAATATTGGAAATTAATGATAAGATATAGCCATTTACCAAAATCTCAAGTATATGGGGAAAATTTCTAATGATTACAGCAAAACTGAGGTTGATATTACTCCTGGACTTGTGCATTCTGTGCTGTTTATCGTGCAAATGCATAGATGGATATAAAAGGGTTGAGATAAAATTGTTGTGTACTTCCACATTCTTCCATAAATTGGAGACATGGGGGCTAAATTAAGGAGAAAACGGGATAGTCATTTTTCATGATATTATGGAAAATGAATTCTGACTCTTGTAGAATTTCTCAACTTTCTTCCCGACCCATTTCCCAGCTACAGTAAACCTCAATCCATCCTAGTCTTTGCATTTGCCTTTGGAAACTAAAATTTCCATTATTCAAGGCAAGCATGTTTAAAGATGATACCCTGTGTCTGGGGATACACAATAATCTCAAGTGAATTATTTGATGGACCATAAAAAGCCAGTAGAATAGAAAATTGGTAATGTTACTAAATCATACTCTACTTATACAACCAACTACAGACAGCATATAACAGTATTTGGTATTTAAGATAACCTGAAAAATAGCTATCACCAAGGAAGAGATCACTAAGACTATTTGAATAATGTTCTAATATAATTAAAGGTTTTTCAAGTATTCCTAATTTAAGCCTTACCCTGTGAAATGTAAAAGTGGCAAGTCAGTTATACATGGCTTGAGAATTTAGGTAGGAAAAAAAAAGTCTTAAAAGTAGGAGGCCTGCCAACCAGTTATATTTTATTCCTACAAAGTAAAAGCTATTTTTAGGTACAAGTGTTAAAAAATATATTGTATGTTACTTTGACAAAGGCTGTCATTCATCTGATATATTTTGGAAGAATCATACACACGCACAAATGTACATGCACATTATATTTGTTATATTCTAATGAATTAATAGAAGGGGAAACACATAAGTATCAGATGCTTCTTTGGGAGAGTTATGAAAGAAGTAAATGGAGAAGGAAAATCCTATTTTATTCATAAAAAAATTAAAATATTTATAAATGACTAATAGAATCGTCAATTGTGATTGCTGTTTATTATGCTTTCTTTTTTACCTCAGCAATTTATTATGAAAATTATCAAGCATACAGTAAGGTTGAAATAATTTTACATAAATACTCACATACTCATACATAAATCTACAGTTAATATATTATCTTGCTGCACTATGCATTTCAAAATAAATTGCAGATATCACGACACTTATCCCAGAATATTATAACTAAATGCAACTCATTATTATTGATAGATTTAATTTTCTTTTGAGCTAAAACTTAAATATAATGAAATGCAAAAACTTAAGTGTTTCATTAGATAAGTTCTCATAAATACAGATACCTGTATAACCCAAAACTCTATCAAGATATAGAAAACTGTCAACACCCCAGAAAATTTCTTCAGGCTTATTTTTCACCCCCAAACACAGAAGCAACCACTTTTTAAATTTTTCCATCATTAATTGCTTCTATTTTAGAACTTCATATAAATGGATTCATGCATTGTATTCTCTTTGTGTGTTTATTAATTTAGCATTTTTTGAGACTTACCTATTTTGTTGTGTGAATCAGAAGTTCATTTGTTTTTAATGATTAACAATATTCCATTGTGTAAATATGTGAGATTTTGCTTATCCTTTCTGTATACCCAGTTTTGGATGATATTAATAAACCTGGTATTAAACATTCTTGCACAATTTTTATGGCACATGTTCCCATTTATATGCAATGGGAACATATGGTGAATGTTAAAAGAGGAATTGTTGAGTCAAGGGTAGTTTTTGCTTTTTCTTTTTAAGTAAGCTACTTGAGGTTTTAGACTGTTGAGATTTTTGTTATGTATATCTTGAACAACAATCCTTTGTCAGATATATGTTTTGAAAATATTTTTTAGTTTGCAGCTAACTTTTTAATCGTTTACACTACATTTGGATTTTTTTCTTTTGATTTGGTCTAATTTATTATTTTTAAACATCATTTGTGGATTAAAAGAAAACTTTTTTATGCCCAGGTTGCAAAGATCTATAGTTTTTTTTTAAATTATAATTTTAGCTGATATATTTCAATTTAAGATCTATACCAAATTAATTTTTATGTATAATGTAAGGTAGGATTCAAAGTTCATTGTTGTCCCATGTGGCTACCCAACTGTTCTAGCACCATTTTTTGATGACAGTTCTTCCCTCACTGGAGTGCTTGGGCAAAATTAAAGGAGAAAATAAGTTATGTCACAAATCAAATGGTCATAGCAGCATGATCTATTTATTGACCTTTTTATTCCACTCTGTTCTTCTATTTGTCAATCTTTGTATTGATATCACTCTCTCTAATTTTCTGTAGCTTTTTGTCAGGCTGGAAATCAATTAGTGTGACTTTCCCAAATTTGTTCTTTTACACGATTACTTAGTATATCTTATATTCTTTGTATTTTCACATATATTTCAGAATCAGCTGGTCAGTGTCTACCCAAAAAGTCTGCTGAGACTAGTACTCGGGTTATAATAATCCGTACATTAAATTAGAAAACAATGACATAATACTGAATCTTCCATACGCAAATTTTCCTCTCAATTTATTTGGTCTTATTTATTTTTTATCAGCAATATTTTATAGTTTTTAAGTATAAACATTTTACATATATTTTGTTAAATCATTCCTAGCTATTTTATGCTCTATCAAAAGAAAAAATGCCCTGCCCTGCCACCACTTTCCGTTATCTTACCCTGCCTAATTTTCTTTGCACCTTTCATCATTACCCGAAATTATGCTAAATATTTATTTCCTGTCTTCCTCCCTTTCAACAGCCATTGAAACTCTGCTCCTGGCACCCACAGCAGAACCTGACATTTAGAAAGCAATCAGTAGATATTTCTGAATAAATAAATTAGTGAAAGTTATAGTAGCAGTGACATGAACATGACCAAAACATATTTATGTTCGTATATTTGTATTTATCCATATATATACATACACACTTATGTGTGTATGTGTTTGTCTTAAAAATAATTTGAATGCTTACTGAAATTCTGCATTGTGTAAAGTGTCCTATAAAAGCAGTAGCATAACTGAGGCAAATTATTAATAGTCTAAGACATATAAAGATGAAAACATTTAAGTCTAATATCTAGTTTTATTAGTCTGCAAATTGTCTAACATTGCAAGAAATTAATTTACTTTTATTGTATTAAATTTACATTGCATTTCCAATGTAATAATTTTTTTGTAATATAGAACATGTAAATATTCTTCATTAATATAAATATCCCTTTGTTCTCTTCACTTCAATATTATTTTTGCTCACTCTTTTCTTTTAAGAGAAAATGCTGACATTGATTAAATATCTTAAGAACAAACAAGTATATCTAAACCAATTAAATGTATGTGTGATTATTGAAGACAGACTTTTCAATGAGGAAGCTGAGACTGATATCCAGAGACACGTTATATCCTAGGAATTTCTCCAGGAACTATAATGTCTGTGATAGTTGACCACAACTAGGACCCTCATTTGTACTGATTGTACTTCTGATTGCCTAGTGGTACAAATCAGAAGTTTGTATTTGGGCTCTACCCACCACTGATTTTTAATAATCTGTGTTTTTTCTTTTTTAAGCATGGCAATGGAATATGTGTGAATAATCTTATTTCATGAAGATTATTGCCACCAATGACCAATTTTCAAATGTTATAAATCTTGACTACCTCTTTGTTCATGTTTCCAATCAGATGCAAAACTCAGCTGTATCAATATCTTTTAATTGCTTGGCAAAAAGTTGCAAACATCTGCTCATACCCAAACTGCTTTTGAATTAGTAATTAAAACAAATATTGCTCTGTATTTTCAGATGTTGCATGATTCAGTAGGTTGAATACATCTGTGCTGTATATCAAAAGACAATCATTTCACTGGAAACTGACATAGTTCCCCCCAAAATTACTGACTCAATTCTTAAATAAAGAATACTTTAGAAAACACTCAAGCGCTCTCTCTCTCTCTCTCTCTTTCTCTCTCACGCGCGTGCTCACGCTTCTACAACATGTAAGTTTAGATGTCAAAAAGTTTTCTAGGAAAATTCTGAAAATACAACTTGCAAATCGTGCATGTTGCTTTAGTTTGCTTAGCGTTATAGATTTGTTCTATAGTAGTTGAGTATGAAAATGGGCGCACTTTAGTTAAATATATATTTTTATCAGCACGTGTTATCCATAATAAAGAATGTTCTTAAATTAAGTAATTTAGTTTTGCCATATAATACAGAAAGGCTTATTAGAAAGTGATGCTGCATTCTTGTTAGGTTTTGCATGAAGAAAAAAGTGTGAATGCTGCTTTTACATGAAATCTAGCTTAATAACAAGAATTGATATCTTTGGTAAAGATGATATTAAAACTTTTTGCCTAAACTTTACTACAATTATGGATAAAGGTCTAATACTAAGATATTGTTGTGTTCTGATCATGTTCTGATCAGAAGATAATATTCCAACCAGAGATAGAAAAGCATGGTTCTAACGTAAGAAACTACAAGAGAGGGTACATCCATTACCAGACATATTTTCAGAGCTATTCATCCAAAGCATACTTTTCTTTTAGTTGAAACTCAGACTATTATTGGTTTATTTTGATCATGACAGCTTTGTTCTTTGTGGTAAGGGTCTCTTCAATTCAAATTATCTATTCTTGAATAAATGAAGGAAAATACTGCTTAATTAATTGTAAATTACATACATACTAATACGAAAGACAACATTTTGCACCTACTACATTAAGCAAACTGCAGTAACAGTCTTAGTGTTAAAGAGGTAAAGGTACATTATGTGTATCCTCAAGATGTTTTTTTATGGAAAGTCACAAAGGAAAAGTATAAAAACCAAAATAATTTTTATCCTTTGAAATAACACAACGTATATAGACATGTGGGTTTATCATATCATTCTTTTAGATAATGTTGATTTTAAAAATTCAATTAATCAATATCAGAGGCATGATTAAGTTTTTCACTTGCTATTCCATATCCATTAAAATTAAAACTGCAAAATTTGTATAGGAAAATGAAAACATACATAATACCAAAAAAGTGACAAACAGGATGTTCTTAACTAGCTTTACCTTGTCTTCTCTATCTTCAGGACCCAGGCCTTCACCTCCTGGACTCTTGCTTTTTTGAGGAAAATGGTTCTGTTTAGAATAGCTTTCATTTACTTATGGAAAAATGACCTTAATTGTGCTTTTTCTAAGTTAAACTCAACAATATCTAGAATATTAAGTAATTTTTGTTTTGTTTATTTCACTTTTGTTTGAATAAGTTTTCTTACTATAATATGGGAAATATATGACTTGTCATAGTGTGGATGCACTCCAAAATATCATAATAAATAGTTTTTGTGGTGAAGTCAATCATCAAAGTGATGAATTTTTATAATCTGCATTGGACAATTTTTTGTGAATCCGAGTTCCCCTAAAACGAAATTCCCGTGCTGAGTTAATGATTAACCTCTCTATGTAAACTTTATTCCCTCTGCTGTCCTGCTCCTGTTCCCCTTAAGACTGAGGAGTGTCAGAGAAAAGGGGAAACTGGAACCAAGCAGAACCATGTGGCCCTTCCCGGGCACAAGCCCCTCCATGTCCCCCTCTTCTTGTTTGACCTTCCCTGAATTCCAAAGGGCATTTAATGGTTAAAATAGAGTCACAGGACTCCTAGTTCCTCCTGAAGAGATAAAGATGACAATTGGATGCATATCGTTGAGTTGTTCTGCAGAAATTTAACCCCCCTGACCCAGTGGAGGATGTTGACTACATGCTGACCACAAACATGTAGACCCAAGACTGGTTGGAACCAGAAGTTGATGACTGAGATTCCTGACACATCTCCCTGTTACCTCACCACCAACCCATCAGAAGAATATCCACAAGCTGGTCAGGCACACTGCAACCCTTATAATGTTGCCTTTAAAATCCTTTCCCTGAAAACCCCCTACCCCCACCAATAATCCAGAATAAGCTCCTTCTCTCAATATCTTTAATCACTTCTGTTGTCATATAAGGTAGTATTTATTCTTTTGCCATATTAGGGGATACTTTTAGATTCAGGGGATTAGAGCATAAAAAAGTCTTCTGGGCTAAAATTTAGCCTACTACAATGACCAACTTTATTTTTCAATATGGGTTTGGTGGGGAGAGAGGGTCTATTATTCAGAATACTCCGTATCATAATCTACCTACTCTCATGCACAGATGAAATCAATTAAGTGTACAAAACCAGTATATTTACAAAAAATATATTGAATGATTGGATTTATAGTCAACAAAATTTGTCTACAGTTACAAACACAAGAGTCACTATATTAATATGACTCTTTTCACTCCATAATGACAACATTCTGCAATGCCTTCTAATTCCACCCTCACTACGTTCTGCACCATGGGAAGACGTCCCCTTCTCAGTGGCCAAGTGCAGCATCTACAGAACACGGTGAGGAATGTATGAAGTTTCTGTGGCTATTGTAATAAATTACCACAACCTTGGAGGATTAAAACAACAGGGATTTATTTTCTCACAGTTCTGGAGGCCAGATGTTGGCAAAGGTCATTTCAAAATCAAGGTGTTGACAAGGCCATGTTTCCTCCAGAGGCTGTGGGGGGATAATCTGTTTCCTGATGCTTCTATCTTCTGGTGCCTGCTTGTGTGCCTTAGGTAGCCTAGTCTGAGGCGTTTTCTTTCCAATCTCTGTCTCCATGGTCGCATCGCCTCCTCCTCTTCCATGTGCATAAAATATCCTTCTGCTTCTCTCTTATAATGACACTTGTGATTGGATATAGGGGTCACCACGACAATCCAGGATAATCTCCTCATATCAAGATCTTTAATTTAGTCACATCTGTAAAAATTTCAGCAAGTAACATAAAACTCACAGTTTCCAGGTATGAGGCTATATTTGGAAGTCATTGTCATATCACAATGTATATCAGAAAACATGCTGACAAGCATTAAGCACTAAATGAGGTGATTTCTGTTTAAATACCTCTTCTGAAGCTAATCTACCATATTGCTGCTCACTAGCCAAACCATCCTTGAAGATTCACAACATGTTTTTACTTCAGATTCATTGCTGGTCTTTGATTTTACCACTTTTTCAGTTCGACCTCGAACTCCTCTGATAGTTGAGTTTCAACTTTACCAGACATGTCTTGAATCAGCTGACTCTTCCAAGCGTCAGTTTACATTGCATCTAATGTAGCAATTTCTACAAATATAGTCCTGGTTCTTTATAACCCATTGATATAAGACACTTAGCCAATATTCTGGGTTTTGGTGCATGCCTAATGTCAGGGGATGAGGGAAAAGTTAGAGATTTTGACATTATTAAATAGTTTAAAAACACAAACAACACTGAGGATATCATACGTAAGCTAAAAAACACTTGCATTTGTGAGGGATAATGATTGAGTCAGCAATTCTATAATTACACTGTAGATTGAGACATCCTGGCTGAAACCTTGCTGTTTGACTTTGAACAACAAATTTTACTATTATAAGGATTACTTTCATCATCCGTATAATGCACTGAAATCTATTATACCCACAGAAAACGGGTTATTATGAGGATTTGTTGAATGAACAAAGGCAACTGTTGAGAAACTACACATACTAGACCTACCAGATCAATGTTTATTGGAAGAGAAGAACAGTAGCCCATTGCAACCTAAGGTTGCAAAAAGGGATGCAGCAGAGCCAGGCACTAGGATACCAGGGGGATCCCAGATATTTTTTTTAAATAGCAAAATAAGTATTCATACCATAGTATTTCATAGTATATATTTCTTCATATATATGTGTGTATATGGACATATATATGCATATTCAAACCATATGTGGTAAATGAAATAGTGTAAAATTAGGCATGATTTTTAAAGATTTTTGAAACCAAAGATAAATTTACAATTCAGTAAATTTTTTATTATGAGTACAAAATTAAATCTACCTATTTAATTATGCATTTTATTGGTTTAAGGAACATGAAAGAAGGTTTCATTTAGCCACAACAAATAAACCTAGATCTGCTTGACTTAAAGCTCTTCCGTGCCAGTTTTTATGGTATCCGAATTTCAGTCAAATGATTTAGTGTGTCTGTTTCTAACTACGTTCTGTGCCAAGTCATTCTTTGACTCCAAAATAATTCCGTGCCTGCCTGTTTCTTCTTTGAAATAATTGAGTTATTATGGTATCTACCATATTATTAATAACTTTATATGCTGTTGGTAGGACAAGTTGAATTTAATTTGAATATATATCATAATAGGAGGAAATGTGGCTCAAGACCTTTCCAAAGCAGGAGATATAGTTCAGTTTTAGAAAAATGGCCAGGAACCTCAGAGAAGACATTTGGCAGTATAGAAAAAGCACATAGAATATACCTCGAAATAGATTTATAACATAATGAGATTGAATTTAATATCTTTGCAAAATTAGGAGAAATATACATCTACCTGGGGGAAAAGGCAAATGGTTTAATGTTAAGAACGAATCCTTAAATGGCCTATCTTCCATGCCAAAGCCATAAAATGCATTCTAAAGTCTGGCACCATGTCTTTTCTTCACAGAATTTGTGATTGACCCCATGGGTTGTTGTAGAATTGCTGTACAAAAAAGAAAACCCTGAATCAGCATGAACTCTCAATTAAACCAAAAATCTGGTGTTAATCTCTAAGCTATCTAAAGAATATACTGGTTTTCCAGTAGGTTTGAGTCTACTTATTGAAGTTTGTATGTATACAAAGAGAGAAAAAAAATTATTTCCCCTCATATTTTTAAAACTGAGTAAAATTACACAGCTATTCAGTGATCATGTTTCTACAGACAGAAAAAATATATATACTTGATCTTTTATTTGGGTTACCTCAACTCATTTTACTAACAAAGAATGATTCTGCATAACTTTAAGGAGAATGACAGAGAAGAGGATTAACAACTCTTCAAATTTTGGTGTTCTCCCCCAGCTGTTTGAAAATTCTTTTAATTAATTCAATGATTTTTTTTTTTTTTGGTTAGAATGCTTATAAAGCTAAGGGCACTGGTATTTAAATAAAAATGTGCTCTTTTTTTAACTCACAAATCTCTGGCACAAATCGCAGTCTTCCAAATTTTTAAATTTTATATATCTTAAAATTATAATATAGATATTTTTTTCTATCAGATTTCATTCACATGTCATCAGTGTCCTCCAGTTCACTCCACTGTGGTTTTTGCTGGCTTCTTCCACTGCAAAGTGACTATTTTTGTAATTAATAGGCTTTTTGTAATTAATAGGCTTTTTGAAATAGACAATTTGCGATAATGCAAATATTTTGACTCTTCAAATTTTTGTCCTGCAACAATTTTGACAGTGGCATTCTAGTGGTGGTGTTCTACTTTTCCTCATTCTTCTCACAGTAAATGAATGGTTTCTTCCATAAGAAAGAGCTTCTCTGTAAATTTATTTATTCACTTATTGGTAACAGTATGATTTTATGATTGTATGTATATTTATCTGATGGGTTATAATCCAATGTTACTGCTATTTATTTTGCTGTTCAAATTATTTGACCACTGGTGGCTCTTTCAGTTTGGTTCTTTTGCACTTACGACATACCTTGTTTTGTTTTGAGTGCTTCCTTTCTTTTTGCTGTCGTACGATTCTCCAGACTCATCTTGTATTTTCCTGGACTGGAATTAATCCCTTCTCCAAGGACTCCTATGAATGATATATTTCTATGACCTCTGCATTTAGTAAACACACCAAGATACATGTAGACATGTGACTTCTTTATGTTTTTCCTCTTCCTATGAGGGAATATATGTCTTCAATATTGAAGATTTAAGAAATTCTTTAGCACAGGGAATTTTTTTTTTTTGTCCCTGTCCTATTTATTTCCTTTCCCTCTCTCTGTAACTCCTATTGGATTGTTGAATCAATTATTCATGTGCCTTACTTTTTCCATTTTTTAAATCTATTTGACTTTCTGCAATAACTTTTGAAAATTTGCCACTGTTACATTTTCTGCCTCAAAATAATGTATTCTTTAGAATGTGCAATTTTTGTTTTAAAAAATCTGTTCAACACTTCTGATAACAGCCTAATTTTGGTTTTACATGAGATGCTATTGTCAGTTACTTTGAGGGTATTAATTTTTATTTATATAAAATTCTGCTACTTTCTCAGCATTCTTTGTTTTTTTTTCCTTGAAAGAAAAACCTTGAAAGGTTATTTTTATTTTCCTTTCATACTATTGACTTCCCCCAACTATCAAATAATTTTATCTGCAATTATCTGCTAATATTTACAAATAGGGGCTTTCTCTGAGATGTATGTTTTGCTTGCATTTATTTCCTTAGTGTAAGTAATACTTTTTGCTCCTTTGGCAATAATTAAAGGATCTCTGCTAATAGTGAGTTGGTGGCGTGCAAGGTTGTTTTTAAGGAAATGTGGAAAAAGCCATTTCTAGTGGGCAGGGCACCCAGGGTTTCTGCTTAGGTCTCAGGATCTACTCTGGGTGTCTTCAGAGGCATATTTCTCCAATTTAGATTGCTGTGCACAAAGTTTTATATGGAAGGAAAATGAAGAGAAAGGCTGTCTAGTAAGACAGGTGACAAGTACAGCTGTTCCACAGCCTTTAAACATTTACCAGGTCAAGAACCCCAGGGCCACTTCCAAAATTAAATAAATAAAACAAAACAACAAGAAACAAAAACAACAAAAAATCCTACTGATTCCTTACCTCTCATCTTTTAAGTATGATCCGAAGGTGGAAAGACTCGCTTTTTTTTGAGTCTGGGCAGTGAGTGGGCAGGGGAAGGAGAGACTTTTTTTGCTTGTTCAGAATAGCAGGCTTCTGTTCCCTTGAATTTAGCTATTTCTGTAATCATCATATACATTATATTTCAAGAAATACCTGTTCATGTACTTAGGATGTAAGCTTTATGATTTTTCAAGAATGGCATTTGTGCTGATTTTTAAAAATACTTCTTATGTGATTTCATTGGGATTCTGGCAGGAGAAGTGATAATCATCTATGTTCAGTCAACCATCTTTGAACTAGGAATGACCACTGAATTTTAAAAGAAGTCAGCATCAGAAAATAACAGTTTTCCATAAAGATAAAGGAAATGACTGATTATCACTTTTCAGAAGTTGTCTGAATAAATCTTTTTAGCTTTTAATGAGGTTTTGTAATGCAAAATTATTTTCAGTTTTACCGTACTGTTTTCTCAATTGTTTATGTTTTGTTTAAAGTAAAAACAGCTACTTTTCATTGCTTAGAATTTCAGATACTTCTGATTCTATTGCTTGTATGAACAAGTAGGGAAATAATGGTTTTTAGTTTAATTTCTTAGCAATTTGTTTCATTATATAAAGTCAGAATGATAAAAAAAGAAAAAACAAACAGCCCATGAGGCATCTTTAGCCTGCAGATATGCTTGTTTTGCTCATAAATTGTTTACTTTAATTATTTTCCATATCTTAAAATTTGAAGATTTCATTTCCTCTCTAGATTTCCAGCTTTTTAAAAAAATAAATTCAACGGATCTGGCAATAGTGGATAAAATTCAGCTATCACATGGAAAAATTATCTGGGGATAATAAATATTATACTTTGAAATGGTGTCTGCTTTCCAATTGGCCACAGACTTTTCTAGTCCCTATTGAAGGTCCAACAATATGTATTTATATGGCAATATATAACCCATTTCTATTCTTTATATTGCATATGTGACTTTATTAGGAATTTGACTTTTCAACACTTTCTATAATGAAACAAAATGAAGGAAATAACTGTAAAGCCATCAATATTTTGTTATGGGGAAGAGAGAAAGGAAGACAGGACCTATAAGTAGAAGAAATACAGGTATTCCCTGCTTTTCAAAAGTTCTAGTTACGCCCCTTTACTTTTAGAAAGACTTACATTAACACCTGTTTTCCCTAACTGAAAGAAATTTTTATGAAAAAAGTCAGAAAAGCAAACATAGCGTTCAATGTTTGTTTTGAAGAGAGAAATCATAGAGGCAGCATGCACCTCGCGCAGTGACAGTGGCATCTCCTGAACCACAATCAGGATCTCAGCATCCAGATGTCATAGCTTTGAACTGTGTCTGTGAGCATCGTGCTTTATCTCAACTTATTTTGTGCATTCCTTAGCAAGAAGTGTCCTAAGGTAATTGCTTCCTCACTTTTTGCCATTTTGTCTTATGAAAGGTTTCATAAGAAGGCTCCACCTTCTGACCTGTACTTTGTTTTAGAGCACTAGTGTTAAATTACATTGCATTCAAATATTGCTATATAGAGCAGCAATAAAATTAGAAAAGTAACATTGTTTTCTGCCTGCTATTTTTTAGTATTACTGAAAATTACTTTTCTTGCAACATTGACTGGCAATTAGTAACCACCAGACGGTAGCCATCTTCTTAGTTTTCAATTTTTACTAGAAATAATTCTCATATAGTGCTGCTCCTCTAATAAGCACCTGTACCATGCGACAGGCATGTAAAAGTAATTAAATTTAATAGTCTCATTGCTTTTAAGCAAAGCCATGTGGCGTACTTAGATTGCAAATTCTAATTGAAGTCAATGAGATTTTACGTAGAAAATATGTACATTTTGAAAATGTAGCTATGTAATCAAATATATATTCAACGCACCACTTTTATCTTGACAGCAGCATCGTTCAATACCTTTTCTTTATTGTCTTTTCCATGCACACTCAAGAGCATTATAGCTGAACCCTCTCTTGCTATGAAAAAAGAAAACTTAAAATTTAATAATAATTGCTTGTGCATGTCCAGTGCCTCTTTTTCATTACCCCTCTATCTAAATTTTAAATATTGCAGTAATCCCTGGAACAATGTCTTGGATTACAAGAGCAGTATGTAACTGAGACATGGCCCAATCCATTCACATTTATTTGTTCTGTTATACACTATGAAGTAAAAGCTCCATTAAAAAAGCTGTAAATGCAAAAAAAAAAAAAAAAAAAACAGAAAAAAAAATACATGGAAATAACCATACCCTTATTGGTTTTCCTTATTTAGAATAAATGTTCATAGAGTTTTGTGTTCTCAGTGTAGATAAAGAGAGGGAGAGAGTGTAATTCACCAAGGAATATAAATTAGTGGGACTACAGAAGGAGGAAGATAATTTATCTTACCAACCTCTGGACTCTGGTCATACTCATATGCAATTTGGAAAACACTGGGCTTGGGTGATGTTTTTGAACTTCCTCTGGTGCAGGGTAACTATTGCAAGGCCAGAATATATTTCAAGGCAGAGGAGGAGTGATGAAAAGAGCAGAAAGGTAGTATCTATTCATAGAAAGCTCACAAAACCCTCTGCGTGTTGAGATTCTCGTGTTTAGAAATCACTAAACACGTCTCATGGGACTGAAATCATAGACCATTATTACTGAGTTCTGTACTATGCTAAAAGATGTAATAATTAATGATAAGCTCCCAAAGATGAGGGAAATAATTGCAGCAACCCAGAAGGATTGGTTCCCCAATTTTACTTGCTAGATGGCCCAAGGACAATCGTGTGTGCTGAATGCCTTTCCTAAAGAGAATTTAAAATAAATAAATTCCTCATTACATATAAAGAATAGGTTACTTCCAAAAAATAAGTGATATTGTATTTGCTAAGATGAAAATTTGCATTTATTTATTTCTCATAAAAATATCATTGCATTAAAAAGGAAATAAAGTTATAAAACTTTGTATTATAGCAATAGTAAAACTGATTTCCCAAATACATTTGGCAATTGCATTAATGCATATGAAGCTATGGTGTTACCTGCACGCATACATACACATCTAAAGCACATTGGTTATTAAAATACATTATGTAATATATTTTATATATAAAGTTGGTAATTATTGCAAAAAAGTTTCAGATATTAAAATGCTAAATGGCTGCATAATTTTCCATCAAGTGGATGTTGATTGATTTATTGAATCTCTACATCTGTTTGTGCTTTTATAAGTGTTTTAAAATAAACTTTTAATTTTATAATAGTTTTAGATTTAGAAAAATTGCAAAGATAATACAAATCCCATATAGCCCACACTCAGTTTCTTTATTGTTAACAACTTATGCTGTGTGATATGTTTGTTACAACTAATGAAAAAATATTCATGCATTATTATTAACTAAACTTCGTTTATACTTTATTTGTATTTCTTTGTTTTACTTAATGTCTTTTTTCTGTCCTGTGATGATACCATATAGGATACCATATTACATTTAGTCATCCATGTCTCTCTTAAGCCTCTTTGGCTGTGACAGTTTTTCAGGATTTTGTTTTGTTTTGTTTTAATGACCTTGACTATTTTAAGGAATACTGGTTAGGTATTTTGTAGAATGCCCCGCAATTGGGATATGTCCTGATGTTTTTTCTGGTTAATAGATATGTTCTATGTTTTTTGAGAGGAAGGTCACAAGCACAAAGTGCCTTTCTTATCACATCATATCAAGGATACATGCAATCAACATGACATCACTGTTGTTAATCTTGATCACCTGACTGAGGTAATATTTGTCGGGTTTCTTCATCATAAAGTAACTTTCTTTCCCTTTTCTGCATTCTTTGGAAGGAAATCACTATATGCAATTTTTGCTTAAGGAATAGAGAGTTATTCTCCACCTCTTTGAGAACAAAGTTTCTATATAAATTATTTGGAATTCTTCTGCACAAGAGATTGTCTATTTTCTCACATTTATTCATTTATTTAATTATTTATGTCAGTGTGGCATGTGAGTATTTTACTCTTTTGGTTATAATCTAATACACCTTTATTTATTTTGCTGCTCAAATTGTTCCAGATTTGGCCTTTGGAAGCTCATTCTGTTGGTTCCTGTGACATAACTCTATCATTGTATGTGAGGGTGTGTATTTTTTGAGAAGTTCTTTAATGTATAGGCCTATAAGATGGTCCAGGCTTATCTTGCATATTCCGTGTCCCAACTCTAGAATCAGCCATTTCTCCAAGGAGCACTATACTAGTTCCCTCAAATAGTGGAGAAATGTATTAGAAACCAAGAACTGGGTGCTGAATGTACTCACTGCTATCTGGATGTCTCTGCTTCTAGGCCCACTCAGCTGACAGACAAAGGAATATATGTATCTATACTAACCCTATACAGCCTCATATTTGTATATACATATCTATAAGTACTTCTATATGTAACTATCTGTATCTATAGTAAGCTGTGTGTGTTTATACTGACGTGTCTACCCTAATCCATGACCACCTCTATTATTCCAGCCTTCTCTCCATGCTTATCTGTAACCTTTCCCTCCAGTATTGAGAAACCTGACTGCCACCAGTTGTATCTATTTACTTAATTGTTCATTTCTAGTATACATGTATAGTGCTTTAAGAAATGTTAACCATATACCTGATTATGTGTATTTATAAAAATTTACTACATCAAAGTATTTTTGTAATATGCTTTGAAATGCTTGGGAAACCATATAATAATAAACAAAATACATACATATTCACTATATTTTATCCAACCATTTGTGTTAGATTGTATATAAGATGGAAATATCTTACAGCTCAGTGCTTATCTCCAGACATGCCTGAAAGTCTGGTAGTTTCTTTTGGCCAAATAAGAAAGATATGGGCTAGATTGTTATTTATAACATACTAGTAAAGTTTTAAATTCCCCTGGCAACACCCAGAGTCAGTTATGTTATATTATTTAGGTCTGTGTAGATTGATGGCTTATGTCTGCTTTAAAGTGTTATACAGCTTGGCTTGGCTTTGTAACCAATGAGACACTAAAAACACATTGCTGGAGACTTTTGCTTAAACTCCTCTGAAACTAATATTTCTTGCACATATCTTGATAGTTACAGTCTGGATAAGTGCATCCTGGGGAGCAGTGCCTGGAAGTCCCTTAGTCCCCACTGCTTATCTGTGCTTGTTTTTTCTTCTGCTAGCCTATATTCTTTGCCTTTAGGAAAGCCCCATAATGAGTATACTCTGTTGAGTCTTGATTTTCAATCATATGACCCTGTGACAAAGACTCATTGGGCTGAGTAGGGATTTATTGAAACTCTAGTCTCATACAAAATTCAGACATTGTTCTATAACTGGGACCCAGGAGAAAATGGAACTAAGAGTGATGACCATAAGGACTTCCTACCCCTCTGTAGACTCTCTTCTTAATTGTGCATCTAATTTATCTTACTCTTTTTATAGTTTGTCATTTTCTAATTCCTTAAGACTTTGTGAGAAAGAAAAAAAAAACTTTGGAAAATTTCTCTGAGACAAATTCTTATTCAGGCCCATTAACCCTTCTTTAACATGCATCAGCTCTCAATAAAACACTGTGTCCAAGTGCACAAGGAGTAGGAAACGGATTGTCATTGGCCTAATTGGGGTCAGGTGTTCAAAAGCAATCGACTCTGCCCAAGATCAGAATTGAATTATTTTCACTGGGAGGTTCCCACTGCCACTCTGTGACTAGAACAGATTAAATTTCTAGAAAGGAGGAAAGGCTCAAATAAGCCCAAGTGTTTATGCTACCTTATTTCAGTGGCATGGGCAATAAATTGTATTATGCTTTTCACTTGTAATTTTTATAAAATTTAAGTTATTTTTCATATGGTTTGGGCTCACCTTGAATTTCTTTTTTAATTAGCATATTTCCCAATTAAAAATACAAATTAGATTAAAATATTGGCTATAAGATCAACTGAATCAATAAATGTGAGATCTCTATTTATATCATAATTAAAATAAAATGGTAATTTGAGTAATAATTTTTAGTTTGATAATTAGAAAGTTGAATTCATTTGGGTTCTTTTCTCTTTTATTTGTAAACGTTGTTTAAAGTGTTTAAGAATACTGTATATGTGTTTTTAAAATCTCTGAATTATGATTTTTATTTTTGCAACAGCCTGATGCTAAAGACAGAGTTGACACAGAACACTCCATTCTTGTTCAGTCTTTTTATTACCCAGGGAAAACTTTCTACCAATCTTAAATGTCTTGGCTTCTTAGTAAATAGAGAAGTGCTACAATAAGTATAGCACAAAACCTAGGTGAAAGACCTGAAGTTTCCTTGGTTGAGGTGGATGTGGTTGAGATGTGTGGCTTTTGAATTATGGAAAAAGATGGAAGGAAGATGTTATAGACATAATTCTGTGTGCTCCCCAAATTCATGCGTTGATGCCCTAACCTCCAAAATGCTGGTACTTGGAGGTTGGACGTTTGGGAGGTAACTAGGTTTAGATGAAGTCATGAGGGTGGAGTCCTTATGATGGGAACCATGCTGTATAAGTAGAGATCAGAGATCTTGCACTCTCTCTTTCTCTCTCTTTCCGTCTCTCTTTCTGTCATGTGAAGACACAGCAGGAAGATGGCCATCTGCAAGCCAGGAAGAGAGCCCTTATCTAGAACCCAACCATACTGGCACCCTAATCTCAGACTTCCAGCCTCCATATCTGTGAGCAATAGATGTCTGTACCTGGCATTTTGTTATAGTAGTCTGAGCCCAAACAGGCTTTGGTACCACATGTGGGATGCTGCTATAACAAATAACTAAAAATGTGGAAGTGGCTTTGAAACCGGGTAATGGGTAGAGGCTGGAGGTGCATGCCAGAAAAAGCTGAAATTGCCATGTAGGGACTGTTAAAAGTGGCTCTGATGAAGGCTCAGAGAAAGCTTCCATCTTCTTAGAAAATAGATAAATAATCATGAAAAGAATGTTGGTAGAAATATGGACAGTAAAGGCCATTCTGGTGAGGTTTCAGATGGACATGAAGAATATATTATTGGAAACTGGAAGAAAGGTGATTTTTGTTGTAAGTGGCAAAGAGCTTGGTTGCACTGTGTTTTAGTTTTTGTGTAAGGTAAAATTTGCAAGTGATGAACTTGGATAATTAACTGAAGAGATTTCTAAGCAAGTGTTGAAGGAGCAACTTGATTTCTACTGAGTGCTTACAGTAAAATGTGACTGGAGAGATATAAATTAAATCCAAAAGAACCAGCCTATTCATATTGCAAAATGTGAGAAAGCTTGTTCCGAAGAGACACTAAGAGTATGGCTAGATATTCATTTCATAAAGAGATTGTGGATGTCGCTCATAAACGTAATCAGCCATTTTAACAGAGGCTTGGAATAGAGATGGGATTATACCAGCACTGACACTTCCAGTTTGAACTAAAAAGGACAGATCAAGTGGGACTGAATGATGGAAGGCTGTCAGACTTTTTAGATTCTACAAGACAGGACACAGAGCTATTCTACGGTGAACAGGCGCTATTCCTCAAGAAAAGGAAGAATGATGCCAAAGGCAATTCAAAGATCATCAGGGCTACCACTTCCACCACAGGCCCAGGAGGCATGACTAGTTCCTCCTGAGTTTCAAAGGGTGGAGCTTCCTCTTTCTGGTTTTCTTGGGCCAGTTGCCACCTCAGTGGATTTGGAGGGAAGATCATGGAACCAAGGGAGATTATTCTCATGCCTTAAGATCTAATGGGATTTTCCTTGCTAGGTTTTGAACTGGCTTAGGACCCATCACCTCTTCTTTCTTTCTTATTGGTCCCTTTTGGAATGGGAATATTTATTCTATGCCTGTCCCATCATTGTATTTTGGAAGCACATAACTTTTCTGGTTTTACAAGTTTGCAGTGGGAGAGAAATTTTGCCTCAAGATGAAATGTACCTTCAGTCTTACCTGTGTCTGATTTGGATGATATTTAGAAGAGACTTTGGACTTTAGACTTCAGAGTTGATGATACACTGAGTTAAGACTGCGGGGCTGCTGAAATGGAATATATATATGTTTTGCATTCAAGAAGAACATGAATTTGTGGGGGGGTGGTCAGGGGTGGAATGCTATGTACTGAACTGCATCCCTCCAAAATTTATATGTTGAAGCTCTAACCACCAATGTAATTGTATTTGGAGATGGGGTCTTTGGGAGATAATTAGGGTTAGATGAGGTTATAAGGGTGGGGCCTAATGATGATGGGATCAGTGCCCTTATAATAAGAGACCAGAGCTCACCCTTGCTCTCTCTCTCTCTGCCTCTCTCTCTGCCATGTGAGAATACAGAAAGAAGGCAGCCTTCTACAAGCCAGGAAGAGGTTCTCACCAGAACCCCACCATGCTGGCATCCTGATCTTGGACTTCCTAACCTCCAGGACTGTGAGAAGTATATGTCTCTCATTTAAGCCACTCAGTCTGTGGCATTTTGCTATAGAAGCCTGAGCAAACTAATACAAAAGGGTATTATCATGCTATGGATGCAATTTTGTAGCATCAGGGAGGATTGATGACTGTGGTTCACTTTCTTGTTCCTTCTTTGCTCTGATTTAAAATACAAATCCAATGTTTGTCGTGCCTGTTTTCTCCATCTATGAAAAGGAAGCTACTCATATGCCTATTAATGAGAACAAATACCATGAAGTCTTCTTGTGCAGTGCTAGGCATTGTAGTCATTACCTTCAATCCACTGCAAGTTTTGTTCAATCTCATTTAAGCAGATAATAACTTTGATAACTTGATGTACTAAGCTTTTGTTTCTGCCACCCTTACCCTCACTGATGTTTTCTTAGGCCTATTGCTCTATCCGGTTTCTTTCAAAATGTTTTACTAACTTCTCTTCAATACTTATGGCCTCTCTTTTTCAGTCACTATGTAAGTTCTTGTATCCTGGAGATGCTCTCGTACTTGGGATGCTTCGTCAGATACATTTATTAAGAAAATCGCATAAATTTGGGAGAAAAACACATTGCCCTCTTCTAGGATGGTACAGATTTTTAAACAGGGATATGAAAAAAAGATAAGGTGTTTGTATTCTGTGTTTTCCTCTGAGTCACTACATTTAGTTGGATGGAAGGTTTGACTTTGAACTCATGTTTTTTGGCAGCCCAAAACATAATGAACTAATGAAAAATCACACATGACCTCATTTTCCATGCTGTTATTTGCTGCCTACAAAGAAATTTACACATTACAGAAAGTACTGTGCTAAGTAAAAGACGAATATCTTTGTTGTATGGAAAATTTTTATCTAAACATCTGTTTCCAAGCAGTGATATCTCTATTTCTTTAACCAGAAGAAAATAAAAGAATACAACCCAAAACTCAAAAATACTCTCACAAGATAATTTTACAGTTTAAAAATATTCTATGTGATTATGCTTATTCATTACAGTGAAATTATATGTTTATTAATAATAATCACAGCTATTTGACTGTATAATCTTATATTATAACAATACATGTATCTAATATGTGTATTATACACTTCATATGCTATCAAGAAACACTGTAGGGCTAGAGCAAGACTCAAGGAACGATCCATCTACAAAAGTTCACCTTAATTTAAAGTATTTGTAGAGATAATTAGAATACTAGATCTGTTCATTAACATTTCAAATCTCATTTAAATGTAAATTGTAATATTCTCTTTTTCTGCAACACTAGGTCATTAGTGTCTTTCATGAGTAATAAGTAATTTGTTCCCCATTAGCTACAAAAATGGATAAAGAGATAAATCAAAATCTGATAAGAATCACAGTTAAAATGGTAACCTGTGTGGAAGGGAGCTTATAACAAAACATTGTTTTCACTATTATTTCATTATTAAAAATACAACCAATTCACATTTCAACAGCTCTGATATTAATTGGTCTCTATGTGGTATCTGTAATAAATGCATGTAACTATGAAAATATATTTGTAAAATCACATGGAAAATGAGACTTAATTTTGCAATATCTTTTTCATAGAAAATTTAGATTAAAAAATCAAAAATAGGTCTTCCCTGATGGCACAGTGGTTAAGAATCCACCTGCCAATGCAGGGGACATGGGTTCGAGCCCTGGTCCAGGAAGATCCCACATGCCATGGAGCAACTAAGCCCGTGCACCACAACTACTGAGCCTGTGCTCTAGAGCCCATGAGCCACAACTACTGAAGCCCACATGCCACAACTACTGAAGCCCACGTGCCACAACTACTGAAGCCCACGTACCTAGAGCCCATGCTCCTCAAAGAGAAGCCACTGCAGTGAGAAGCCCACGCACCGCAACGAAGAGTAGCCCCGTTCACTGCAACTAAAGAAAGCCCATGCGCAGCAATGAAGACCCAGTGTAGCCAAAAATAAATATATTAATTAATTGAAAAAAAATTAAAAATCTAAAATGCAGCCTTTTGCTTAGAAATAGATTGTAAGAAGAGGAAAGAAATCATTAAAAATCTAAGTAATATAAAACACATACAAAATGTTCTCATAAAGATATCATACCATAATAGAAATAGATTTTTGGAATTTATACAGATAAGAAACTTGTTAATGTCCAGTGAACTGGCCTCTTTGTTCATTATCCTTATCTCACTCCTACTGACTCCTCCATTTTGTCAAGTAACTAGTAGGTGTTTTGTTTTGTTTTCTTTGCAATGCTCTTTTAAAAATAATGTTTTCTTAATCAATTAAAACAATATATTTGCCAAGTCTTCATAAAATTATTTTCTATGTACATTCTATGTTAGCACATGTGTGGGAAAGTGTGTGTGTTTAATATGGCATGAAGCTAATCATAAAAATCATTATTTTGTTAATAGTTTACTAGTCATAAAAATACTATCATTGTCTCTAACATCTAATTCTCAATTGATGATCACTACTCCACCTACTGCCATGTCAAGAGCAGAAGCTCTCAGGAGTTAGACTGACTATATTCAAATCTTAGCTAAGTGTGTTTGTTCATGTTACTTATCTTCTCTGTACTCTTGTTCTCTCATCAGAAAAGGGAGAATACTGATCTATCTTCCTTATACAGTTGTTGCAATGATTAGTTGAATACATGTAAATTACTTAGAACATGTTAAGTGTGCAATACATGTTATCTCATGATGTTTTAATAACTTAATATTATTTAAAATATGTAAACTCACGTGTGTGTAAATATTCTCTCTGGTTTTTTCTCCCCATGGGTAGGTTATCCCCATGTGACATGTGTAAATTGTTATTTTAGTCAGAGGTCTAGATCTTGAAATTGGCTGATTATCAACTTCATATCAACTTCATGCTGTGATCCTTTCTAGTCTTGACTCAGCTTTCAAAAACAGAGGCTCCAAAACCAGATGTTGATCAAAGGGTATAAACTTTCAGTTAGAAGGCAAATAAATTCTGGAGATATAATGTACAACATGATGATTATAGTCACCAATACTGCATTATATACTTCAAAGTTGCTAAGAGACTAGATCTTAAATGTTGTTAGCACATACACATACAAATAATAATTATGTGACATGATCAAGATGTTAGCTAACAGTAAGCTGATAATCATGTTGCCATATATAAATGTATCAAATCAACACATTGCACACTTTAAGTTTACACAATGTTGTACATCAATTATATCTCAGTTAAAAAATACTGTGGTGGGGTGAGATTTTTTCACTATCAAATTGGGAAAAATTTAATGATAATATACGGTGTTGTTGAAGACATGGGGAAATAAGCACTCTCTAACACCACACATGGGTATAATTTGATATAATTTTTCTGGAAGGCAATTTAGTAATATGTCTTCTGGTTTTCAATAGATATTGATGAAAAGTCTGCAAGAACTGCAAAACAGAATCAATATGGGTTCCTCTTGGTGATGGATGGTGACAGTGTCTATGGTTGGGGGAATCAGCTTCCATGTGGTCTCTAATGCTGCCTTCAGGTGTGCCAGCATCTCCCAACCCCCTTCTAATGTATCTTTTTTTATTCCAAAGGTTGAAAAATCCAAAGAAAAATCACAGCATTTCCCAGACTCCCTTGTAGCTTAGTAACCTCAGTAATATTTAAAATACTGCTATGGACTAAATAGTGTCTCCCCAAAATTTGTATGTTGAAGCCCAAACCCCAAATGCTAGGAGCTCTCTCTACCATGTGAGGGCACAGTGATAAGGTGACCTTCTGCAAGCCAGAAAGGGAGCTATCATTGGTAACTGAGTCAGCCAGCTCCTTGATATTGAACTTCCAAGACTACAAAGCTGTGAGAAATAAATATTTGTTATTTAAGCCAAAACAACAAAAAAGCAAAAACAAACAGTGGTTCCTCCTGATCAGTGCTGTTTGTACTTAGCATCTACATCAGCCTAGGGCTAAAACAAAGCTAGCAAAACACACTATGAAAAATTATCGTGTTATCCCCTTATCCAAAGCTCAGCCCTTATCATGGTGACTAAATTGGCTGAATCCAAAGATAACACCATTGGCATTTTAGCTATATCCTGCTTCCCCTTCTAAAGTTGAAGTGTTATCTGGAGAATCCATTAGCTTAAAATAGGTGACTATCATTTCATTGTTTGTTCTATTTGTTATATTTTATGTACTATATTTGAAGGATTTCAATTGTGCCAATGCTTTTATGGCATGCCTATATTTCTTACTTCTTATAAAGTGCTTTGATAAAAGGAGTCTAAGTCCTATAAACAAGAATTAACAAATATAAACTGTATAATCGTATCAGTATTGAAAAATTAATTTTTAAAATTTACATTTTCATATTTTCCCACTTAATTTAGCAACATGATAGGCTAGTGGTAGAGAGGCAATAAATATATATTGATCTTTTTGATATAACTTGTTATTTCTATTAGTTCCCACTCCTACCTACTAGAGACATTTTCGTTTGAAAAAAAAAAATTACAGATGATAGACCATTTTGTTTTATATTTCATGATCACTATTACATTAAATTTCATTTGTCTTTGTTCTTGTTCCCTATTCCATTTTAGAATAGTACATGGAGATGATATCATGACCATTGATCTACCTTCTTGTAAAATTGCTCTGCAAAATATATAAATTAATATAAAGAGGGAACATTCAGGTACTTGGTTACTGGAATTGATGATTCTGAACTTTCTAATTGATGATGTGAAGGTGCACTAGGAAAAATATACATTGGTATGTACTCAGAGAGACTGTATAATAAGCACAATAAAAAAGATGGGTGATGATTTGAAGGTATAGCTTCTATAAGTTGAAATTGTCTCCATCTTCTTCAGCTCATCTCTTTCAATCGAATGTTAGTCATGTCATTGAGGAGCCTGGAAGCTGAACCTGAAATACTGTTCAAACTCTGTTACCTGCCGTGTAAACTTTCATGTCAAGTGTCTTTTGGATATTTATGTGAATTCCAAACATAGAACTAAATGAAATCGAGTTAGTGACTATGAAACACACAAGTTGGTAACCGTGGTGATATCTGATGCAAAGACACCTCCCAACAAATATGAAAAAAAGGTTTATTGGATTTAAAATATGATAAATAGGAAGGTACTTACAATATCTTTGTGCTGGGACGGTTGCCAACTCATCCAAAGTTTTGAAGTAATGAAAATTTTGTGGCCTATGACACAAATTATTCATATAGTCCTTTTGCAAATGGCTAAATTAGTAGAAAAGTGAGCCAGAGTGACAGGGAAATGACAAATGATACTATTCCATTGCTGCTAAGAAAGCACTCGCAAAAGTGAAACCAACAACCAGGGCGAAGGGAGGCCCTAATCATGTTACTTTAAGATTAGTATTGAAAACAAGAAGTGGCTCACATTGCCATCCCCATGCTCCTATGATTCTTGGAAAATATCATAAGCATAGTGTTATCCCATGAGACAGTTAATAACAAAATTTACAGCTGTCCAAGCTCAGCGTAAAAGTAAAGAATTAGCTACTGAGACTAAGGACTGCGGTGTAAAATAATTCGGACATATACAGAAAAATAGCAGAAGATGCCTGAAGAATCTTTACCATTTTGAATTCTCAGATTGAATGATAAGGAGTCTAATTACTTCGTATGAGATATACCATTATCCAAGGTTTATTGGATCAGTACTAACTGATCAGTAATTGGATGTGATATTCAACATTTATTAAACATTAGTTATATTTAAGATCTATATTGCATAACAAATTACCATAGTCTTAGTGCTTAAAATACAACGTGTTTTTTATGTCACCCTACCTATAGGTCAGGAATCTGGCAATGGCTTCACTGGGCCCTCTACTTTAGGGTCTCTCACAGCGGCTCATCTGAACGCTCAACTTGGGAAGGGTCTGCTTCCAAGCTCTTATGGCTCTTGGCAGAATTCACTCATCAGGGGCTGCGGGACAGAATCCCTCAGTGCTTTGTTGGTTTTTAGCTGGAGACCACTCTCAGGGTTTTTTGTTGTTGTTGCTTTGTTTTTCTTTGTTTGTTGTGTTTTTTTTGGCCACGTGAGCCTCTCCAGTGCATCAAGCTTCATCAAAGTGTATGGGTAGAGAAGGCAATAGAGATCGTCTGCTAGCAGGACAACAGTCACAATTTCCTATAACTTAGTCACGTTAGTGACAGTCCATCGTCTTTTTCCTGTCCTTTTAGTTGGAATTAAGCCACTAGGCCCAGCTCACACTCCAAGAGAAGGGATTAAAAGGAGTGTGAAGGAGATGGGGCTCATGAGGGGTCATTTTAGAGGCAGGTACCCCAAGGCAGAACCTAAATATAGTAGCTTTGCCCCTCTTCAAGTAACTAAAATTCCCAGTTAGACAAGTCAATTCAGAAAATGGAAACTGTGCCTCTCCCTCACCATAAAAGAACATGCTTGCTAAACTGGTTAGAAATGCTGTAAACATCAGCTATGTTGGATTTGTTACACAGTCATCAGTATTGACACTTCTCAGATCATGTGTCCTTTACTGAAAACAGAGTGAATGCTTCAGTCCAGGGTCCTTTCAGACTGATGCTTCTTGTGTGGCTTTCTTTCTGGGAAGGGTGAGCAAAAGAACATACCAGTAACAGTGGGAGATATAATTTCTCAATTACCTCACATTGGATATGTGAATGGGAAAACACTTTGAAAACTTCTGGAAAAAGAACAAATAAGAAATTAAGAAAATCTTTGACTTTTGTGTAATGGTGGGGAAGCAAGGCTAAACTGAATAGAATTTTTCTGTCCCTGGAGGGGGACTTGGGCACAAGCACAGGAAGTTCAGGTTTAGGCATGTGGCGCCCACACACTAAGTCACGACATGGGGTCCTGAGAGCCTGTGAGGGTCTGCACTCACCTCGAGAGTATAAGGGCCAAGGCAGTGCGACATTAAGCAGCACATAGAGAACACTATGACAGATCAAGAGGGAGAGGTGAAGAGAGATTGAAATGCTTTCCTACTTTTTGGAAAAAAAAAAAAAAGGCCCCAGAATTTTATTTTATGCTGGGCACCACAATTTTCGTAGCTTGCCTTAAATAGGAGGTTTGCCAAGAATAGTTATTCACATAACATATGGAGGTTGACCGACACATCCTGGAACCAGCTAAATTCAGAGGCCAGTTATCACTATGAATTTTTAGGAAATTATTGTGTGACGCTCCCCAGCACTGAAAGACAAATCACTGTGTTTGCAGGATGCCGCAAATCAGAAGGAAGCACAACAATCAGCGGCTGATTTGCGCACTGAAGGGGACACACTTCATCTGAGATACATACATATATATATATATGAATATATATTTTAAAAATACACTTCCATAAAGTGAAAAGAAAAGAGACAGAATCCATTGGAGACTTGAAAAGCATCAGGAATTGTGAGACTTACTCAAGACTATTATTCAGAGAGGGCAATTGACCCATTTAATCTCAATATACCCTTGATATTAGAAGTATCTGCCATGCTGTGTTTCAGAATCTTCTCTGCATCTTTGAATACACCACAAGTAAATGTGGTTGCATCTCAATAAAGGGCATGGAATGGCCCTAATGATAAGGAGAATTAATATAGGGGTTATATGGTGGTGTCTCTACACTGGATTTCTAAAAGGGCTGATTGGGGGAAGCCTTATGATAAACACGGAACTGATATGGTTTTAGTAGTAAAATAGGCATGACTTTTATGACTTCACCCAACTGCAGTAAAATAGGAAATTGATGGTATATATGGGAAGGGAGTCAGGAGAGGAAGGTTTTGCTCTTGACCAGTGATTTTCTTCACACTCTTAGGCTAACAGATTTGTTTTTGTTTATAGAAATGCATAATATCAACTAATCAGCGGATGATTATATTTTTGTCATTCATATACTTATAACTTAATAATAACCAGGACCAAGCTTTGTTTATAATAGGTAACATATATTTTACCATTTATCATGTATTCAGTAGTATATATCCTATGGATATTCTTTTTATAGTAACAGTGTTTCTCAGAGTAACCATGTAATTAATGGAATTTTTTCCTAACTCACATTTTTGGAAACTATCTTTTGTGTTTATGTAAATTAGTGTAAATTAGAATTTTTTAAAGGTATTTAGTTCCTAAAGCAGAATATGTACTATGGAAGATATATGCATTTTAAAGACATATCAGTTTTGGAAAATGTCACCTAAATTATTTGCAGTGGAATAGCATAGATGGAATCCTTAACTGTGACAGGATTCCTTATACTTTTTTAAGCTTTATTGAGATATAATTGTCAAACGAACCTTGTACGTATTTAAAGTACATAACTTGATATTTTGATCTACATTGTGAGATCACAATCAAGCTAATTAACATATCCATCACCTCAAAGAATTACCATTCTTTCTTCTTTTTATATGTGGTGGAAACACTTAAGATCTACCTTAGAAAATTTCAAGTGTATAATACAGTTTTGCTAACCATAATCACCATATTGTACATTAGATTTTCAGAACTTATTCATCTTGCATAACTGAAACTTTATATTCTTTGACCAACATCACTCATTATTGCTTCCTCCCAGGCCCTGTAAACCATCCTTCTATACTCTGCTTCTGTGAGTTTGATTATTTTAGATCCCACATATAAGGGAGATCATGCAGTATTTGTCTTTATGTGTCTGGCTTATTTCATTTAGCCTAATGTCCTCCAGGTTTATTCATGTTGTTGCAAATGCCAGGATTTCATTCTTTTTTAAGACTGAATAGTATCCCATTGTATGTATTTACCACATTTTCTTCATTCATCTCTTGATAGACATTTAAGATGTTTCCATATCCTGGCTATTGTGAATAATGCTGCAATAAACATGAGACTGCAGATAACTCTTCAAGATCCTGATATCAATTCCTTTGGATATATTTCCAGAAGTGGGATTGCTGGATCACGCAGTTGTTCTATTTTTAACTTTTTCACTAATCATCAGGGAAATGCAAATTAAAACCACAGTAAGATAGCACTTCACATCTGTTATAATGACTAGTATCAAAAAGACAAAAAATAAGTGTTAATGGGGATGTGGGGGAAGGGGAACACTTACCTATTTTTGATGGGACTGTAAATTGGTGAAGCCACTATGGAAAACAGGATGTTTGTACTCAGTGATGTTCTGTTGTTAATTACCAGTGTGCCCTTTCACATGTCACTTAAACTCTGAGCCTCAGTTTTCACATTTATAGAATAAAGGTGATGGAATGGGTTGTCTTCATTGTCTGTAAAATATTCATGCCTGTATAAATAGCCCAGATATAAAACTTGACATGTTGATTGAAATAATACCAGGCTTTAAAATTTTTTTTTAACTTCTTACACTTAATTACATTTTAAACAGAATGGAAAAATCCCCTTTGACTTCAAGTATATACCTACATAAACATTAAAACTGCTAACAATGTTTTACCAAAATATCGCACTACCATTTTAACTGGATAATTTAAACTCAAACAAATGTTTATGCATGAAGAGAGGTTTGCCAGTTTGTATTTCTTTTACAAATTCACTCTTACACTTTTAAAATCCTAGTGTGTAGCCGTAGGACAATAGCATTATCTGTTCCACCATCTGTTAGGGAGTAGACTGCAAGTGTAACACTGGTTATTACTGGAAACAACAGTGCACAAACCTACCTGTGAGTTTGTAATGTGCAATAATCATTAAAGTATACTGATTCTTTGATTTTGCGTTCTCAGAAGTTATCACATAAAATGCTTGTTTAGCCTTTGGATACAAATTTCCACACCTACACTCACTTTAATATTATTTCTTTTTGGAAATGCTCAAAAAATTAAGAAAATGTCCCAACAAATCAAGGGTTATTACATATCAGTATAATAAATAACCAAGCTATCTTTATAAGTTTGCTGTTGCAAATTTGGCATGGTTACATTACCAAATATAAAATTTAGCCTTTTGAGGAATAACCATTTTGTAGTTACTATTCAATATCCATGAAAGCATAATGGGCACATGCTATGTTGCCAAGGGGAAAAGAGTTTTATACATTTGCCCATGAAACGATCTGTAAATTGAGCATAGAAGAATCTCTGAACTGACACTTTTCATATAAGGGAAGATTTTTTTTTCACTTTATTGAATCAACTCACTGGTGAAAGATATTAATTCTCTGGCAAAAGATTGTTTTCATAAGTGAGTCTTTCTAGATCAGTAGTTTTGGTTGAACTCTACAAACTAGTACACTGATTTTTGGATTTTGTATCCGTTAAAAGGCCACATTTGTTCCAAGTGTCAATATAGTCTAGCCACTTCAGTGAACTTTGCTCTCACTGCTTGCCAGGAATTTTATTCTAAACTGTCCAAAAATTTTGTGAGCCATCAAATTCATTGACTTTGGATTTGCTCTTACCATAATAACTTTTGAATTAAAAAAGGAACCATCTATTCTTTAGAAATATCACACAAAAAGTGACTGATTCCACCACACCTTTTCTATCCCATCTTGGTGTTTATGTTAGTTTTCAGATTTTGTACTTTCTAAACTAAAACTTTCATATGATGCTATTTCTTTTTCTATTCATGTTTCGTTGACAGTTATAGTTAAACATCTGCTTCTTGCTTGGCAAAATGCCATTCGTTGCTAAATTTCTTCCCCCCAAATGGCACTTTTTTCTTTGCCTGATTCTCTTGTGCATTAGTAGTCTTTTGGTAGCCACTTCTGCCTATCAGTAATAGTGTCAAATAAAAGTAATATATGCCAATGGAAGAAAATTCCAAGATTATTTTGATGTTATTTGAGATGTTAGTTGACTTCATATGGGCATATTAATATGGAACTAATTATTTTTATTAATTATTTATTAATATATTTTATTCTTAATATCTGTATCCATAACATGAACCAATAAAATACGTTAAGTTTAGAAGAGTTTAACAAATGGCTTAATTATGATTGTATGAACAGGATAGTTTCCCGGAACTATTAACACTGAGGAACTTTAACCGCCAGAGATCCGAAGGAGCAAGGGGAAGGAAGGGAGATGTGTTACCAGAACCCAGAGACAGAACAGCACAGAGACGCCTTATGTAAGCAATGACTTTTTTTTTTTTTTAATTAATTAATTAATTTATTTATTTTTGGCTGTGTTGGGTCTTCTGTGCGAGGGCTTTCTCTAGTTGTGGCGAGCGGGGGCCACTCTTCATTGCGGTGCGCGGGCCTCTCACTGTCGCGGCCTCTCTTGTTGCGGAGCACAGGCTCTAGAGCACAGGCTCAGTAGTTGTGGCTCACGGGCCCAGTTGCTCCGTGGCATGTGGGATCTTCCCAGACCAGGGCTCGAACCCGTGTCCCCTGCATTGGCAGGCGGATTCTCAACCACTGCACCACCAGGGAAGCCCAAGCAATGACTTTTGAGAAGAAGATACCACCAGAATGCAATAAACCCTCACAAGGGAGCTGAGGCAATAAATCTTCCAACCTCGCTCACCTTCTTATATTTATTGTCTTGCTGATACCTTTCCTTGGTCATCAGCCAGCAGAGAACAAAGAGCAAGGGGCCTTTTGACTTAGTCAAGATATGTTAGTGTTTGTGAAAGAAAAGTGAAATTAATAGAAATTATCCTGCACATTACACCCCTTTTGCACCACAACATTTATTATTTCCCTTTTTTCGGTTCAAAAATTGTATAACAGAAAACACGAAAATGCCAATCAACTATCAAATCATCCTGATATAAAGGCAGTTGTGTGACATGTCCAGCCTGAAACTTAAAATGTTAGCTACCATCATGCTCTTCATATAAAACAGCAGGGAGATAAAGGGCATTATAATTAACATCACAGACAGCTTCTACTGTCTCGTTTCTGCAACGGCTCTCGAGCCTAAGGTGGTAACCATTGTTGTTTCCTTCTATCAGCCTTTTCATATTCTCTTTATTTTCTACCAGCACCTCACCTAACAGGGTTCTTTAATCTTATAGGAGTTGAGTTGCCTTAGATCTGACCAAGATCTAAGTGCAAGAAAGTACTAGAAGACACTCAGTGAATCCTTTAGATTTCAGATACAATCCTCCATTCCTGCAATGTCTACCAGCAATCCACTTTACTTCTGATAATTAGGATTCCCTGGCTAGTATCACTCATATCTGCTTATTCAGTAGGAAACCAAGAGCCCCAGGACACATAGCCCCAGAATTACCATGTTCCCTATTGCAAGCACTCCTTTAGGCTACTGGTGCCTCCAAACTAACTGTGCTTAAAGTTATGGTGCAGGAAGAAAAAAAAAATCGCCAAGGGTTATTTTAATAATCGTGATGGGAACACTGGTAGGTACATCCTTTGCTTCCTTCCTACGACAAAGATGGCACCATCCTCTGGCTTCTGGTTTAAGGCATGTCTGAAACTATCCTCTGAGATAAATCTTCAAGTTGTAAGTGTCCTATTTCCCAGGTGTGGTAGTTGGATATTCAGCAAGCTATTGTATTTCACTGTCCTATCAAATTAGCTGATTCCAGGATCAATGATTTCTTTAGACATGAATCCATAATCATAGTGTAAAATGGACTGTCTAGATGGAAGAAATCTTGTTTGGGATTAATGTGCAATGGATAAACTAATCTGCAAATCCATGAATATTAGTGCTAGCAGTAACTCTGCAGCCAAAGAATGCAAATCTGTTCCCTGAATATGTGTCTATCCCAATGTTGGGAAAGTACCAAACATCCATCATAAAAAGTGTCCAGTGTAATTTTTCTGATACCAGAGTGGTCTGATTGCTATTCATTCAAGAATGTCCATGGATTGGTGCCACATATGGAGTTGTGTGTTAACCTCTGCAGTGGTGAGCACTTGGCAGTGGTGATAACAGATGGGAGTTGGTGAGCGGAAGTTCATACTGCTGAGCCCGGCATTGGCCTTGATCCTTGTCAGCATGGCTACTCTGTACACAGGCCCCTTGAACAGAGGAAGGGGCTGACTGACATTGACAAGATGGGCCTTAACATTTGCATTATTATTTAGATCTTCTTCCACAAATATATACATTCTGGTGGGCATTAAAGAAGGAAACACCATCTTCACACTCTTGCCATTTTTTCAACTTTATTTTTCTATGTCTGTATACAGCGAGACAGAATATTGGCCTTTGCCCATGAAATACTGCATATTCATAAGCAGCATACCATGACGATTGATCAGGAAATCAGGCTGTGTTTATTTCTCCTCCCCTTCAATAGTCATAGGCACCATTCCATGAGACTATAGAATGAGTTTAAGATGTGATGACAAAACAGTAGTGTTATGGGCTGAATTGTGTCCCCTAAGATTCATGTGTTGAAGCCCTAACCCCCAGTACCTCAGAATGTGACTGTGTTTTGAAATAGGACTTTTAAAGAGGTGATTCATCTCAAATGAGGCCTTAGGGTGGATCTGAATCCAGTCTGATTGGTGTCCTTATAAGAAGAGGAAATTTGGAAACACAAAGAAATACCAGATATATGCACACACAGAAAAAGACCATGTGAGGACACAATAAAGAGACAGTCATCTGGAAGCCAAGGAAAGGGGCCTCAGAAGAAAATAAATCTGCTGATACATTGATCTTGGGTGTCTAGCTTCCAGAACTTCAATAAAATAGGTTTCTGTTATCTTAGCCACCCAGTCTGTGTTATTTTATTATGGTAGTCCTAGCAATCTAATACACGTAGGAACAGGTATAATAGAAGTCTGAATCTACTCAGACCATTTGAACCTTTTCATACTGGTCACCTATTTAATATTTCCTTTACAGAAGTAAATTTTTCAGTGCACATCTTATTTTATGGGTCAATGAAACAATTAACCCTCAGTTCGAAATAGGTTGTTCAGGTTATATATTAATTTGGTGCAACTATAGTTATAGTTAGGTGATCAACCTCAATTAAAATGCCAAACCCTTTTTCAAATAGAATAAAATGGCAGGCCCCTGTAGTTTACAATGTGTATTTTTGTTATTGGATTCATTTTTTAATACCGTGTTTGTGAGTTTCATCCACGTTGTTGTGTGCACCTACAGTTTATCTATATTACTATATAATACTCCATTATATTAATAAACCATAGTGTATTTAGCAATAGATCAGCATAGGTTGTTTTCAGTTTCAGGCTACTATGGAAATGTTAGTATGAATGTTCTCTATATCTTCTGGTTTACTTGTGCATGCTTTCAAGTTGGGTACATACCCCATTGTGGAATGGCTAAGTCACAGAACACAATAATTTTAACTCTAGTAAATAAGATAAACAGCTTTCTCAAAACAAACACATCACTTTGAAAATCCTACCAGCGCACTGAGATTGTTCTGATGGTTTCCTAACTCCAACTCCCCTCTACACTTGTAACTGGCAGTCTTCTAATTTTAGACATTCTGAGAGTTTATATTAGTTTCTTCTTGTGATTTTAATTTGCGCTTTTCTAATGAAGTTTAACATCTTTTCATATGATTATTTGGCCACATGGGTAGCTTCTTGTGTGAAATGGCTGTTCATTTCTCTTGTCAATCCTATGTGGAGTTAACTTTAATTTTAATTTTTTTATACTTGTTAAGTTATATGAGTCACACATATCTTCTTTATTCTGAAATTTCTCTATTTAGTCTTTCAATTTTAATGCATCTGCATTTATTAATAAGAGCATAATTGAATAAAAATGGCAGAAATGCCAAATTATTCCAAAGAGAATGTTAGAGCACACTGAGTTAGGGAAAACAGAGGCGGGGTTGAATGGATGGGGGCGATTAAAAGCCACTAGAATATATAAAATTATTTAAAAATTAATATGTTGCAATCTCTCCTTCCAGAAAGAAAAAAAAGAGAGAGAGAGAGATTCATGGGGGGGGGGGGGGGGGGAGAAAAGGGGAAGAAAGAAAGGGAGGAGAAAAAGAATAAAGAGGGGAAGGAAACAGGGGAGGAGAGGAACAGGGAGGGAAAGGAAGGTAGAGAGGAAAAGGAGGGGAAGGGGAAGAAAGGAAAGGAAAGGAAAAGAAGGAAGGAAGGAAGGAGGCTTAGCCATCATAATGGCTCTTTAATCCTCTCAGTTACTCAAGCCCATAAATCCCATTTCTTCTCTTTCCTTTATCTTTCACTTGCAGTCATATGCAATCCCCACTTCCACATTAATCCACATATAATGGCTCTACCTCCAAAATATCAGAGAAGAGGCCAGGGTGGCTAAGGACAGAATGGTATTATAAGAGTTCACAGAAACTGACTTGGTCCAGTCTTACTGGCTATCATTTATCACGGTACAAGTTTAGAATGTATCCTAATTGGAAAAAAATATGATGGTATATAAGTGCACTTTAGATCTTACAGACAGGAAACCTCAGTTCAAATGTCATTTTCTCAGAGAGGCCATTCATGACCAAAGAACTAAAGTGCTCCAAATCAACCCAGCTTTCACTTTCTGTCATCATTGTTCTATTGTCTACACAGAACTCATAACTACATGATATTATTTTGTTTGACTATATGTGTTCATTTCTATGAAGCTCCATGTGAACAGAGATTTCCATGCTTCCTTCTCCACCTGCATTTCCCGTACCAGAGGGTCACTGACATAAAGTGGGAACTCAAAACAAAATTGTAGAATTGGTATTTGAATGTCTAATTCAATTGTCTGTCTAGAATTAGAAAAAAGAGGGAGGAGTTAAATTGTGACATTTATTTCTCTTAATTTTCATCAATTACAAACATTGGAAGTGGAGACATTTTATTACTTTTCATCTCTACTAAACTACATATGTTTCAGCAACCTGACTAGCAGGAATAGATGTATACAAAAAAACTTCAGTAATTCCAGCTGTCCTGAAAATTAATTGAAAGTATGTAGGATAATATCCAAGGTTGAAAACATAAGATACAATCTTCTCTAATGTAAAAATATTTTAACAATAAACTTTTTGAGTGGCTCATTGTGTAATGTAAAGTTTTAAATCAAATAAATGTAACATTACTAATGGCTGGACATTAAGCATACGGCCGTGTTCATAGTTATCACATTATCCAAGTAATCTATAAAACATTAGTTCCATGAGAGTGAACTGTTACCTTAATTTTGATCAACATCTGTGATTTTTGCACTAGAGAATAACCTGTTATAAAAATAACAATGGTGCATACGAGGGATGCTGGCTTTCTTACAGCATATTTAAAATAAAGCAAGACGATTGAACTTTTATTAATGCGACAGACTCACAATGGAATGTTCATGGTTCTCATCTTTGGCTATGTTATTTCCAAGTACCCAATTATCTTTTACTATATGTGGAATTGAAAGGTACCATTTGTATTTAGAAGGGGGGAAACGAGACACGTTAACAGTGAATAAAGAATTCATCTAATGAATGTTAATCCGCCCTTCCAGTCTTCAAATGTTTATAAAGGGATGTGTTCCAAGAACAGATATTCACACCTCAGAGTAATCAGATTGTCATTTCATGGGGATAGAGGTAGATAAATGCAACTCACAGAGAATTGGAAGTGATGTCACAAACTCATCTAATGATTCATCGTAATTGTTTCTTTCTTATTTCCTAGAATGGGCTGGACCTCCTTGTTAAATTATCCCTCAAATTCCTTTAGGCCACCAACACTTGTTAGCTTTCCATGCTATGCTACTTATTACACATAAGAAGAATAAAATTATTTCTTAAGCTGAGTTTCTGTAAAATTCCATACAAACTTTTATCACCACTCTTATACCAACTTATACCATAGTATTAAATATTTTATATGCTCATCTTTCCTTATACTATGAAGTCTTTGATAGTAGAAATTATAGTTATTCATATTCAAGAAAATAGACTTTCATCTTTTAGAACAAAGATTCTGGAGCCAATGGTCTTGAGTTGAGCTTTCAAAATATTAGCTACATGACCTTGAACAAATTAGCTTGTCTTTTTCTTCTGTTTCCTATTTGTAAAAGAGGGTATTAATGACCCTAAATTATTGAATTGTTGTGACAATGAAATTAGTTAAATCCTATCTCTTTTTATTTATATCCCAAGTTCTCCATAGAGTATCTGATTAGTTAGATTAAATGGTTACATGTTACTTTATCACTGAACTCCCATGGCGAGCTTCAACCTTGTAAAACTCTGCTGCCTGGCACAAGTAGATGCTTAGTAATGATTTCTTCATTTAATGAAGGCATCAATAAATAAACAGTGAAAGAATAGTATACTCTCTTTATCAAGGAGAACTAGACTAAGACATATAAATTCATAGTGCAATTTTCTAAATTAAAAAAGGAGCTAATATCAACAAATCCTCCACATGGTTCACACCATTTTTCATATAAAATTTCACTTTGATAATAAAGGCATCTCTTGGATATCTCAACTCTATTTGGTGAGCAGCGACTCAATGAATCTAAATTGAGTTTATCTAAATGAAATCCATATTGAACTTTGTAGTTCATGGAGAATTCATTTTTGAGTATTCATCTTATACCTGTGGCAAACATAATGCATTGAGGAAGAGTCACTTTAACTGACTCAAAGGGTACTGCAGATGCTGGAAAAATTTAAATCCTTACTCTAAGGAGCTGTGATTCTTCTAAGACTCTTTCTTTTTCTTGGTACCTCCCATGCTCAGATGGTCAGTGAGCTCTGTGACTTGGTCCCTACTTGTGAAAAGTAGGTCTCTATAATAAAGAGAACAATGTGAAGACCAGATAGGATAGAATTAGGACAAGTCAAAGTAAGAGTGAATTTACTAGAAAGGACTAATAAGTGTGAAGGTAATCCAAGCATCTAAAATCATTGATAAAGGGACACATAATTACTCATACATTTAGTAAATATTTATCAAGCTCCATTTATGTACCATTTTGTACTGTGGACAAAATGTACAACAAACAACTATATGGGATGTCAGGTGCAAGGAGAGGAGATAAGGAGTTCTGGAAGTACCTCACTGAAAATCAACATCTGAAGAGATATAAAGGAAGTAAGGTATAGTCAGGGGAAAGGATAGCATCTGGGCATTAGGAGAAAAGAGTTTTTTGAAAAGTGGCATGCGGTGAACACGAGGTGGCAGGGTGCCAGGGTGAAGGATGAAGAGCAAGGAGCCTTGTGTGGCTGGAGTGGAGAGAATGAACAGAAAGCACTTGGTCGTGAACTCAGAAAGACAGTGAGAGGCAAATCCTAAAGGGCCTTTCAAGACGTTGTTAGGATTTTGAATTTTATTTTGAGTGAATTAAGAATAAGTTAAACAGTTCTGAGCAGTGAAATGACATGAACTGACTCAAGTTTTAGCATAATAATGTTTTCTGCCCTGTAGAGAATAGATAGTAAGGGGAGGGAAGGAGTGATACCAGTAACAATGAACAGACCTGGAGAGAGAGACACGTGTACCAAAATGACATCAGCGAGGATTTGGAGGGTCTTGTCGCACTGCAGAAGGCACCAGTGAGACACCCTGTGAGAAACACTTTAGCAAATGCAGGGAAGCGCACGGAACACAGAAACTTTACCAGTATATTGTGTCCATGCTTACAAATGAGATTGACATGTAGTTTTATTTTCTTTTTACTGTTTTTATCAAATTCTTTGTAAGGATTATACTATTAGATAAAAAGAAAAGGAAGGAATTGTTCCTTATTTGTATCCTTCTGTTATGACAGTATAAGAGTGTTTGCATACGTGGGTGCTGTTGTCAGGCAATGTTTAAGGAACTGCAGGAGCCATCAGTGTGTCTGGAATAGAGTGGAAGGCACAGTAGATAAGTTTTGACAGGTAAGGGGGATTCCAAGTGGATAAATCACATAGGTCTTTTTGGTCATGATAATGACTAATGTAAAACTCCCAATACAAAATGATCAAATATTTTATGAGGATCACTTTGGCTGCTGTATTAAGACTAGGCTACAGGGAGACAGAGGCAGACAAGAAAAAACGAAAACCCTTGTAATAATCTTAATGAGAGTTGATGGAGTTTGGATCAAGTAATAGCTATGGCAGAGGTGAAAAATATATGTACATATATTGTTATTATATTTTTTGACCTTCTGTCATTTTGTTTGTTGTTTTATACTTTCTTCTCTCACATTTTGCTAGTATAGCCTTTTTTGTATTCTCCCTCTTGTTATTTCAATGATTAACATACAATAGTGAAACAGCACACAAGGATTCTTTAATTCAGAATGCTGCAAATTTCACTTACAGTTTTCTCTCATCTACTTCTCCTTCTGTCTTTGTTTTGCTGCATTCGGTGAGGAACTGGTCTTTCTGTCTCTCTTCTGTGTGTGTAATATATATATATACATGTAAAACAGCTTATAAGTTTGATGGTTTGTATCTTTTCTTTTATGAAGAATATTTACCCTTTTATAACCATATATCTTATAATTAACTAATGTTTTGTTCATTTGTTTCACAGTTTATTATCTGGCCCTTTAAATCACAGTTTCTCTATTTTTTGAATGATTTATTTTTACTTGTGTGTCTGTTGCCTGGAGTTCTGTAATTTTATTTTCCTAAGGCCTTTTACGTAATTGGTAACTGATTCCTTGAATCGTGACTCTGAGTGGAGAGAAGCGTCAAGTAGGATCGGAGTTTACTTGGTAGGTGGCATCAGCTGGACTCTGTACAGATGAGTCTGGGGGGAGGGGCCTCCGGCACCTGGGGCATCCAGGTGTTTCTCACCCCAGGACTGCCCTGCCACCCCATAGAACTTCCTGGATCCCGCCAGATGGGCTTCCTCTGGATAGAGTGGTCCAGGCAGCACCACCTCTGCCTCTGGCCCAATTCTGCCATCCTCTGAGCCACCCTTGAAAATCAGCACATCACAGCCCAGCCTCCCCCTGCCCTCCATCAGGATCTGTACTTCCTCCCCCACAGACCCCAAGCCACAGAGCACATCCTGTGGACTCTGATTATACCACCCTCTTTGTCTCCTGGGTAACCCCACACTCCCCTCTCTCCCCCCTGAAAAAAAACCAATATGATTTTAATAATTTCACAAGTGAATGTCTACTGAAATAAGTAGATCATTCTTGAGTAAAAATATTTGATTTATTTAATTTTTTTCTCCCCCCCCATTTTTTTTTTTTTTTTTTTTGCATTCTATTCAGTTTCTAGTATACAGTATTGGGTATGTGTTTTCATGCTATCTTTACCTTGGACATCTCAATTGCTAAATGATGAATTATATGCTTTATAGCTATAGCGTGTTTTCTGTGACAAAATAAGTGGAAACAATTATTTTGAATTGTAGGTCAGTATATCTCAACATTTTAAAATATCATGTCTTCTTAAAAAAAATGCAAAGGGGAAAATATTTGGACAGATGCTCTAGAGTCATATGTGTATGTATTTGAATCATGGGGAGAGTAAGGAAGCTTAATTAAGCCAAAGTTACCCCATAGTGTGGAGGAAGGTATGTATTAGAAGAATCATGAATTCATATATCTCTACTAAACAGTATTTTACTCAGATAGGACCGTAAGTTAATAGGATGGACTGATTGGTACGTGATATACCCATCGGGTTACTTTTGTAAACCTGGAGTCATTTAAGGATTTATTTGTATAACTGAGTTCCTATATATGTCTAGTATGTAACTCCTGCTAAAGAAGTAAGATATGTACAAAATGCATTAAGTAGAGGTGAGATGCCTATTTTTCAGATGTCATAATGTCGGACTTCTCTTGAATGAGGCTGTCCTCAGTGTGCATAGCTATATATAAAAACAGAGAAAGATGATAGGATATTTTTCTGTAAAGCGCTGCAAACTTCCTCAGCAGAATGCACAAGGTTCACAATGCTGCCATGTGCAAAATGTTCACATTCAGTGAAAAAAAATCAATAGTGTCAACTGAGCAAAGTCATTAATGTGAGCCCAGAGGAAAGTGGAAGCTCAAAAGATTCAACTTTGAGGTTTTTTTCTTTTTTTTTTTCAATGAGTTGCTTTTTTTTTTTTTTTTTGTATTTTGATATTAATTTAATTAAAACATGCAGTTTACAGCATTGGAACTACTGCAGGACACAAAACACAGTTCTATCCGGTTCTGTACTACTCCTTGGGTAAGGACTAACGTCAGCCCCAGCCCTGGACAACTGCTTGATTCCTCCACTTCACAGACAACTTCACAGGGACACACAAAGCCTAAGCATGTTTTGGTTCACCTGTACTCTGAGAAATATGCTTGCAGATAAAAATGTGGTTTTCCTCTTACTGTCTACCCACCAAAGCGTGCTGTTCCCATCTGGAGGAGCAAGACACTTTACTGGGAAGGGAGTCTTCTTTCTTGCAAAACCTAAACCACTTGTCAATCATCTGGATTCTCCCCTGTTGTCAGTGAACTACACACCAAAAGCCTCTGGTTCAGAGAGAGCAGTATCTTGGAAGAAGTGGCTTCCTTTTTGGTAACTCTGACCTTGTAGTAACACTGGCTAGACTGTTTACAAACACATGGGAAAAACATAAAACTACAAAGTTATTATTGCAAATGTCTTTTAATTATAGATATTTTAGGGATCTATCCAGAAAAAAATAGATTAAATAAAGCTTCCATATTAATAACTTGTTAAACAATGTATTTTTATCATGCTCATAATTCATGTATTGATAGTTTTGAATATACTGTTCTTAGCTATTTCCAAATTTTTAGTAAGTAAAATTAGCCATTCTTTGGTCTTCTTGTGAAACCATTTCTCTCAATTTATCATTTAAACTTCAATTTTCTTATAGGATTTTGTGTTTTATGTATATATATATATGTGTGTGTATGTATATATATATATATATATATATACATATATATATACATACATACATACATATACTTTCTCTTTCTCTTTGAGCTCAACAATCTTTTTTAGGTACATAAGATAAATACAGCAGTTTATAGTTTCAAAAATATAACTGCTTTTATGATACATACAAATAACTATTATATCTTGCTGGATATGACAAAAAGCCTAAAAACCTTAAAATGTTGTGAGTTCAACCAACAGGTCAATCTTAGCCAATGTTCCTGGTGAGAAATATAATAATATTGACATTTCAACTGAGTCCTTGAAAAAGGATAGGACTTGGAAATTGGAGATACAGGTATGGTATTTAGAGAGGAAGGGACTGCTAAAACAAAGTGAAAATTGCTGTATGTCGCAACCTTGACTAGAGCTTACAGAGTGGTTAGGAAAATTGTGACAGATATGTTCACGAAGGGAAAACAGACAGAATCCATGGAATCTAGAAGAGAGGTAACAGGAAATAGTTCTCCTACAAGAGTGGCAGGGAGAATGAAAATGAGAGGATAGATGGTGACACATTGCAAACATGGGAGGGAGATGATGAAGTGGATGTGCCTAGGTCTGTACCTGGGAGGCAGAGGAAATGTTTATAGACTAACAATGCCAGGCAGCCAGAAAAAAAATAAAGTAAAATAATTTGGCATTTTCAATAATAAAAGTTTTTTAGATGAATCTCACATTACCCATGTTCATTTCCAAAAACAAAGTTTCATAGAAATGGTGAAGGGGAAGTGTTACTCAGGGAGACTATTTATTTATCTATTTTTCTATCTGTTATCTTGCATGAGCATGTGTGTGTGTCTGAAATGGTGATAATACAGGGTAGAGGGCTGTATTATCAGCCCTCTGTGTATGGGCTGCATAAGGGATGGAGTAGGGGATCCATTTAACATAGGTCACAAAGGAGACCCACTCTGAAAAAGGGAAATTTAGGCAGAGAGCTGAAGGTAGTGAGGAAATAAGACATGAATATCAGGAAGAAACATATACCAGATGGAATGAGCAAGAATTAAGGCTCTGGTGTGGGAATGAAGATGCTTGATGAGTCTGACTAGTAGCAATGAGGCCAGAGTGGCTGGGCCAGAATGAATAAAAGATAGAGTGCTTGAAAAAAGAGAGAGAGAGAGATCAGAGGGGAAATCTGGAAGCTGACCTTTTAAGGCTTTGACACGTTTATAGGTATTTCTCTCCTAAGATGGAAAACTATGGCAAAAGCTTAGCAGAACACTTAATATATTACTTATTTTTTAGCATAATAACTCTGCTTCTGTTTAGAGAATTGACACTAGAGAAGCAAAGAGATCAGCTAGGAGAAAGGTCAGGAGATGATATTGCAGTTGCCTAGGTGAGAAATCGTGGCATTTTGGATCTGCATTGTTGCTTATATGAGAAAGTGAGAATAATCAGAATCAGGATATAATTTAAGGGTAGAGGAGGGAGGAGTTTCAGAGAGGAGCCTTACAATTTGGAAGAAAGTTTTTGCAATTTCCTCACATGGAAAAGATGGAGAGGAATGGGTTTGTAGAAGAAAATCAAGAGTGTTGTTTAAAACATAACAAATGTGAGATGACTACTAAATAAGCAAATTAAAATAGAAAACACATTTGGATATGAGTCTGGAGTTCAGGAGAAATTTTAGGGATGTTGACATAAATTAGTGAGCGTGCCAAGAGTCAGAGGTATTTAACTTAATAGGATCTTAATGCGGCTTAGTTTCGAATGTATATTTTAGTTAGTCTTCTTTTGCTGTAACTCACCTCTCCTCTTATTCCCTTTCGGGTGTACCCAGGCTCTTCCTATTTAATAATATTTTCTGTGGTATCCCAAAGCCGTCTCATGCTCATAATAATGTACACACAAATATATAATCACGTATACCAAAAAATTGCTCTCACTCATTTTAAGGGGATTTTATTATGTAAAAATTTCTCAGCTTATAACATATAATAGACAACTTCCCATGGGCCCCAACTATATAATATCTGCATGATATTCTATGATATTCTATATTAATCATTTGTTAATTTACTCAGTCACTTATAACATTGATTGATATGAATGATATTTCTACTATAAACTGCTACACCTATCTGTGTATATAAAAATGTATACACATGCAAACTTGTAATTACATATGTATACATTTTCATATTACATGTTTTTTCAGATTGTTTTATGAAAAATTATAACAGTTCACATTTCTACTAATGATCCATGAGATTGTCCTTCTCTTATCGTCTTCATCCCCGCTAGCAGTAGGCCTTGTTGGTTTCTTCATTTTTTCCTGATTACTCTCATGATTGTATAGTTATAGCCCATTGTTGCTCTAATTATGCATTTCCTTGATTACTAGGGAGATTTTTGTCTTTCTTTTAATTGTTCCAATATCTAGGGAAATTTCTCACATATATTACGTATTTTTTTTAATATATTTGTAGACTGTAGATTGTCTCACTTGAATTTCTGTCTTTTGATCTTTTAAATCTCTCAGTGTGTTTTTCTCAGGCTCTACCTTGCTGAAATGTTCAGTTTTCCAGTGGTGGTCCCCTATTAGTTGGAACCTGTGAAAATTAAAAATTTGCTACAAATATGTCCTTCAACAATTGATTAATACAGAGGCTTCATTTCTTCAAAATATCCTCTGCCATTGCATTTTTTGCTTGTTTTGTGAACCTCAAGAAGGCTGGGGATTATCCTTGGAGCTACTGTTCTACACTGAGCATTGTCTTACATCATAAGAGCTACTTGTTCTTTTTTTTTTTTTTTCCAGATGGGGAAGAGGGAGCTATTACAGTAGTGATTTTCTAATTTTTATAGCTATTACATATTACTATCTCAGTAACATCTTCCTGGACACGGTAGTTCAGGTGATTACTCTGAACACATATACGCTTTGCACCATGAGGCAACACAGATTAATGATACAATCTTGGACTCTGCACAAGCAGAGACATACTTTGGTTCCAGGCTTTGTGCAACCTGATGGAATGCATAGAACACTTTCTGGCTTAATGTAAAAGCAAAATACATAGCAGTAATAATACTAATAACATCAACAACAATAATAAGAACAAGTCAACTACAGCAGCACAGATGGATAGAGCAAAATGATAACAGCAGACTACCCAAAATAATCAGGAGAACACAGTCAGAAATAGCAGGATCAAACATTCCTATGTTATATGACATTAAATATTATAGACAACTTCATGATTTCCTCAGCCAAGAGGTGAAACTTATATGTATATTAAGAAAATTTCTTCATGAATGATGGTGCTTCGGGGTGCTTTCATATATCTCTTATGTAGCCCATTAAAATGTGACTCCAGTGAAATGTTGCAGTCATTTTTGTCTTTTAAATTACTAAAATTTCAGCTATAACATTCTCTAAATCCTGGCTAGCAGCTGCAATAGTTGCTTACTCTTTTATAGATGAGAAAATGACCCAACGATGTCCTATGTCAAATGGTCACAAATCTGTCAAGAATTCAAGGCCTAACTCATAAATACAATGCCTTGCAATGCTTGGAAAATATTTGTTTTTTATTGGTGACATGTAAAATATCATTGACAGTGGTAAAGACTTTTATATTCCTGTAAAACCCTATGGGGGAAAAAAAAAACTTTATTTTTCTAAATTATGCTGTTGGTACTTTGCCTTTGAAGCCATTTGTATAGCATATAATATGTTGGTGCTATAACCAACACTTCTGAAAGTTATGTTTAATTTTATGTTAGATCAAATAATGCCATAATTTTGAATATTTTATATTAGAGCCAGTTTCTCTACCAAAAATTTTCTTGAAACATTTACACATTTAATAATGTATTGACTTTTGTATTTACCTCAAACCTATATAGACGGCAAAATAATCATCTCCTGACATAGTGTGGAATTTTAAAAAGCAAAATGATCATCCTAATATTGATCATTCATATAATTGACAAAAGTTATGAATGACTTATGTGGACAATGGGTGTCCCCCTATTGTAGGTGTAGGTTGGGTTTGAAACACACAGATATAAATGATTTACTGGATGGAGACTAAAGACTCCAATTGCCAGGGAAGGTAAAAATCCTGTCCAACCATTTGAGGTAAACATGCATCCTAAGAATTTCTGATTTTTATGCATTTACATTATATTATAGCTTAATTTGGAAAAAAATAACAATAAAGACCAAAGGAATTGTCAGAATACATATGAAGATCAATTCTAAAATTCAGATAGCCAAGATGATTATTCTTTATTTCGTAAATTGTTCCATGTTATCGTGTATGCTGTTATTTAGAACAGAATATGTAGAAATGACTTCTCTTTGCCTATTTGTTTTCTTAGTTTTAATTTTCTTCCTTGCATGGTTTTTCTCTCTTTTTACTTGAATATATTCCTTCTAGGATTGCAGACCAGAGGTCATTAATTTTATTTCTAATTTCTGGGTTCTAGTTTCTATTTAAATAAATATCTATGCTAAGTTTTGATTGGCAGTTTGCCCTCATTCTTTACTTGTGTTACATAAAGTTCAGTCCTGAAAATTGATAGCTGAAGCTTTCTAGACTCTGATTCTTCACTTTTTGAGGTGGGGGCAGTCCTCTAGGTACTGTAAGTAGTTTCCTGAGTTTCAGTTTTTATAATTCGTGTCATTCTTGAACTGCAAATCCCTGACCATGTACTGTAGATTTCACTATTGTCAGGATGAGGCTGCTGTCTCCCTCTGAAGCCTCTGCTTGAACCAGGCATCCCAAGATGATGGCCCTGTGATGCCTGCCCTTCTGACCTTTATTACATCAGTGCGTTTGCATCTTGCACTAACTGTTTCATCTGCCTTATATCATCTCAAGGTTGGCTCCTTGTGAATAAATATTAATTCCTCAGGAATTAACTGCCTTCCCTAAATAACCAATATCAGAGGTTCCCTCCCCTTATCTCTAGTCATTCTTTATCACATTATCCTTTTTTATTTTGTCATCTCCAATAGTACATTTCATATTATTATATGAAATTTTCGTATTATGTATATTCTTCTTTACTATATATTTCTTTCAACTTAAAAAAATAACATTCTTATGAACAAAGACTTTGCCTAAATTTTTGGTTCCCAACAAAACAGTTCTGGGTTCTCAAGTATATTTATTGAATGAATGAGGTAATGAATTAATGCAAAAACTATCACTAAGTCAGTAGAGTCCTTCTAATCTTTTCAAGGAAATTAAACAATATTATTAAATAGCATTTGAGCCCTAGAACACTCAGCATAATTTCTCATCATACAAATGTTTGCCAATCATATGTAATTACTTAGGATAGTTCTTTCTTAATGTAATTGTAATTTCAAATCTATAGCTGAAAATCAGGATTATCTTGATTTTATCATAAGTGATCAGTGCATTTAATAAACAATGCAAAATGTAAAATTTCTAAATCTAAGACCATTTATATATGATAGTATCATGCATTAGTTTCGCACTAACAAAATGTTTTTGGTGCTTAATTACTGCACTGGTCAACTAAATTATATTACTAACTCTTTAAGAATGGCTGTTGAATCTGGATTTGCGTCTTAGTTTGACTACAGAATGTTGGAATATATTTTCAACAACACAACACCATGTCTTATTGAGAAACAATATACATTTCATTCAGGCAAATTATTCAGTCCCTATAAGTTGAAGTTTTATAGTCTGAGTGAAAATCTCATCCTTTAGCACCTCTGTGCTGAAAGATTTAAATTAAAATGATACTCAGTTTCTTTCTAGGGAAATCATTAATACAGAAGAGATGTACAATTTTAGCATGAGGGAAATCTAGTTTTAACCTAGAATTGGTCTTAATCCAATTGTTTTAGGAATATTCCTTTCCTCACTCTAAGTGTATTTGATGACAGTTCTGATTTCTACCTTATATTGTTAAGGTTTCCATGAAAGCTAGCTGGAGACTTTAATCCAGACAAATGTTACAATTTAATTTTATGTTTAAAAACAAAATCGTCAGGCTACCCTGGTGGCGCAGTGGTTGAGAATCTGCCTGCCAATGCAGGGGACAGGGGTTCGAACCCTGGTCTGGGAAGATCCCACATGCTGCGGAGCAACTAGGCCCGTGAGCCACAACTACTGAGCCTGCGCGTCTGGAGCCTGTGCTCCGCAACAAGAGAGGCCGCGACGGTGAGAGGCCCGCACACCGCGATGAAGAGTGGCCCTCGCTTGCCACAACTAGAGAAAGCCCTCGCACAGAAACGAAGACCCAACACAGCCAAAAATAAATAAATAAATAAAGTGTAAAATTAAAAAACAGAAAAAAAACACAAAAAAACCCTTTGCGTGAGTTTAAAAAAAAAAAAAAAAAGGTCTAGGCCCCCATATTTCAGTATTATTTTCTTCAGAAACTCCTTTCTTTTGGAGCTGGACATATAAACTCCTAGAAGTTTTATCTTGAAAGCTCGTTTTCCTGGATCCCTTTATATCAGACCAAATAATGAAACCAATTAAATATTTTGGTTGGTGAAACATACATATAGATTAGAAATTCTACGGTGCTGATTTGAGCATGTTGTTTTCTCTCGAATGTAAGCTGTGTAAGAACAGCAAGCACTGTTTCTGTCCAAAAACAGCAGCAATTACCATTGCTCACAATCCTCTTTTATCAAATATGTCCTCTTGGTTTATAAAATTAAAGTGCTGGATTTTAATCCACTTCTTCGGTGTGTGTTCTTGTGCTGTTTTCTCTGAAAGCAATTTTTCTTTTTCTCTTGTAATTTTAGTTTGGGTTGCTTTTAATACATAGTTAGTATTTTAATACATAACATAGTTATCCTTTTAGGGATATTATCTATTCTCTTGGCTTACACATTAATTTTGTGCTAATGTTTTATGCACTTATCAGTCCTGCTCTTTTACCAGAGAATAAACCCCATATATACATGCAATATTTGTGATAGTATCCTAACTGAGTCCATGATTTTAATAGCTTCTTCCCAGGCAAAGGAGCGCTACCAAAAACACCCTGTAGAGAGTGAAAAGCGCCACCATGTAGAGAACTGTGGCTTCCCATCAAAGAACACTGTCCACTCCTTAACCAAACTTCACTGTTTTCAACCACCTAGGCGTGATCTTGAGAGTACAGATTGTATGGAATCACAAGACTTAGCATAAAATTATGTGATACAATTGTGTTCCTGCAATGTTTTGATAATCCTCCAAGTCATAATGAACAACATTTTGAACTACCTCTTAGACTGGCACCCCTTTTTGAGAGTTTACATTTTGATATAAAACATAGCTGGTTCTCTCAGATGCCCTTATTTTAGTAGCCACGGGCCATTTGCTGGAGAATCACTTCCTGTAAAACTCTGAAGCATATGTGCTTCCAAAATATAGTGTCTAACGCACACTTTATTCAGTAAAGAAATCTGCATAATGACAGGCAACTTGTATGCTGTTACCTACTCATGATTCATTCCTTCTTTATCTCTTTGCAGCTCCTAAAGTAATCTTTTTCAAGAAGTAAAAGGAGATTATCTGATCCTCAGAGACTGATATATTTTCTTGCTGTGAAAGACTTTATTTACCTAAATCTTCACGCAACTCTTTCTGTCTATTCTTGCAACATGCTAAAAGTTGTGTGTTGCATCCTGGGCTTTAGTAGCTTTTCCCATAGTTTGCGATTAATACTAGACTCCTGACAAAGTAAGAGAGAGAGAAAAAGCAAACATTTTGGACATAAGAATGATAAGGTCAGTGCCCTAATGCATTCTGGGGTAAGTCTGAGATCTTATAGGCTAAGTAGAAGTAGATTGTGCAAGGTTTAGCAGGCATAATTAAGAGATTAGATTGCATTTTTATGCAGGGAGAAGGTTGTGAGGGTTTTGATTAAGGAAATTATATGATCTGATTTGTGCTAAAAAAAAATTAGCTCTAGGATTTGGTGGAGAATGGATCATAGGGCAGCAAGAATGAGAGCAGGAAGACCAGTAATGAGCTACTTTATTTTGAGAGTGCAGGCAAATCAGGATGGTGAACAGACTATGGCTATAATAAAATTGAAGAGAATTAGATAGATAGAGGATATATTTTAACCATGGATCCAAAGGCATTTACTGATGGATTGGACGTGGACGATGAGGGGCAGTGGGAAATTATGGATAACCTCTGAAATTTTGATGAAGCACTTGGATGTCTGGTGATGACATTTACTAAAGTGGAGGAAGACTGGGCATGAGCTATATCGTGTCCTAGAAAAAAGGCAAAGACTTGTGTTTGTAACTTGTTAGGTTTCAAATGCTATTAGAAATGCAAATGGGGGATTATGCATGCAAATGGATATAAGAAATTGGAGAGCAAGGTAGAGGATAAATCTGGGAATTGCAAGCATATAATACGATAATATCAACGGGAAAAAAATATGTAGAGAAGAGAGAGGGAATGAGGCCTGGATTTCATCATCAATAGTAAGCCTGTGTAACAGAATAAGAAGGTTCCAGTGATCTAGAAACAAAACTAAAGGACACGTGTCAGAAAATCCAAGAGAGGAAAATGCCATCTACATTAAATGCTGCTAATAGATAATGCACAATGAGGATGGGGATGGGGTATACTTTTGGGGGCAACAGTAAGTGAATGGATGACTTTTATAAGAGTGAGTTGAGTGATGCAAAAAAAAGTCATTTTGAAATAGGTGGAATATTATCGGAAGAAAAAAACTCTTCCTCACTGGTTTTTCAATGTACCTTCCTTTATATTATAGTTATTTATGTTAAGATATTTCTTTATCATTTTAAGCCAAAAATTTAGACTGGTGGTTGCCAGAGGCAGGGGGTGAAGGAGTGGGTGAAATGGGTGAGGTGGTCAAAAGGTACAAACTTCCAGTTCTAAAATAAATAAGTCCTGGGGATGTAATATACATCATGGTGACTATAGTTAATAATACTGTATCATGTATTTGAAAGTTGCTAAGATAGTAGATCTTAAAAGTTCTCATCAAAAGAAAAAAACTGTAACTGTGTGTGGTGATGGATGTTACCTAGACTGATTGTAGTGATCTTTTTGCAATATATACATGCATCGAATCATTATGTTGTAAAACTAATATAATAGCATATGCCAATTATGTCTCAATACAAAAAGAAACTTCCTTTGTTTTCAAATATTAGTCACTCAATCCTTAGTATCTATTTTAGTACATCATTTAGTACATCTATTTTAGTACATCATTAGAATCTGAAGAACCATTTTGACCTATCAAAATCGACCAACCCAGGTCATGTATCTTTTCCCAAACCAGTGGTTATACAAAAGGGGATATAATGCACATATTGGCTCATGTAGGCTTGGTTTCCTAACTCATCCACTAAGAGAAGTATGCAGTTACAGTGATTAGCTAAGACTGATTATATACCATCCTGGAGTAAATTTCCCAAGCCATATTACTCCAGAACCATATGGGAGAGATAACATGCATATTAGGAACTTATTCAAAATACCCACTACACAACGCTATGAGAGATCCATAATGGAGATCCAAAGCAAAGATAATAAACAAATGAATGTGTTATAATTCGTAATTTCAAATGGTAGACTAACACAAGCTGAATGAAAATATAGGTTTTTGGCAGGAGCCACAATCAATAGTTGTGAGCAATTAACAACGTGTAACTGAAGGGCAAAAGAAAACTAGTTTAACTCAGGAAAAATTAGGATAGAATTACATGAGGGGAAAACAACAATAATTACATTATACTCTGTTGTGTTCTTTAACAAATCAGAAGAACAGATGCTCCTAGCCCATGTAAAGTTAAAAAGGATTAAATATTTCAGGTTTAATTATGAAAGTAATAAACTTTTGACATTACTATCAATATTTGGGCATGTTTTTTCATATACTTGGGAATTGAATATACCATTCAAGATAGAGAGAATACATTATCATAATGCCATTTGTCATCCTTTACTCAGATGCCTCCAACTTCCTCCCACAGACACACTTTTCTCTGCTGTTTACAGCAACTAATAAGGCAGTCAATAAGATCAGGATTAATTCTGGGAATTAAAGTTGGGGAGTAATATAAGGGATTTTGCAGCTGCCACTGTGTAGTCTTTTGTATAATTATAACTTTAATTTTGTTCTGTATTTCAGAACAAGGACTTTACATTTTTTTCTAAATTATAAGAACTAAAAACAAGTCCAGTTTTGACAAGTCATGTTATTATATTCTTACAGACTCTTTCTAAAATCTATTCTTTAGCATTAGGGAGAATTGAGTACACTAGTCCTCTGGGAAGCCTTTTTATGATTCTTTTGTGTCTAAAAGAAATTATGAGTAGCATTTTCCTCATTTCTTTCATTTTAAACTACATTTCATAAGGCTGGATAAGCATAATTTTTTTTCCAGCTGTTTCTATGGCTGCTTATTTTTTTGAGCACAGTCTTTGCAGCACTGATTTCTAATTCATAGAACATTCAGTGCACATTGTTCTTACTCAGTATGCATATTACTAAAGAGTCTAAATTGGTTTTAGAAAGTTTAGGTACTTAAAACTATGATGACGTATGTAAGCTTGTAGTAATCATTAAAATAAAGGGAAATGCAATTTTGCAAATGTTTTCTTTTAATTTTCTGGACTAACCCCCCTTTTAAAAATGTTATGGGTAAGGATATTTAGTTTACCTATTTTCTTGAAAAAGCAAGTACTAAATACTCTTAAATTGTACAGAATAGATTTGCACTGTGGTAACAATAAGAAGAAAGTTTAAAAAGTACAATGTTATGTAAAAGTTAAGCATTCTTGAAAAAAAACATTATTAGCATAATAGTAATTATGATGATCTTTGTGATGCTATTGATACAAGCTTCCAATTCCATTAAGTCAGTTCAAAATCTATTTCTATTATTAAACAGTGAAAAATTTAGGTCATTTTTATTTTATTTTTCTCAGGAAAGTATTATACACAGTATACAAGGGGACCTTTATGAAATCACTAGTAATTTAATTGAAGGCTTAACAATTTTCCCCCCATATGCCACTCCTACCATCCCACATTGGTTTGACTTCTTATTCTTTTCTGATGTTCCCATAGCCTCATATATTCTCCATATTTTCTCTCATCACTTTCCATTAAACATGAATTATACTTGAGGATATGATATACATATTTTATCATGAGGATGGAATGAGATAATCCATACACAGAAGTGGTATAATAACAGCATATAATAAATAGTATATCACATTTTTTTTGCTAATATTATCTTGAATTTTTCATTTTGCCTTATAGTTCTAATAATAATTCTCTGTGCTGGTCCACTATCTATATTCCAATAACAAGATGAGACTGTCTAGGAGACCATGTGGGATAAAATAATCAGTTGAACAATGTATTTCTAGATTATCAAATACTTGGAGACCTTGACTAAGAAGATTCCCTCAGTTATCCCTGTATGGTCTTTGTTGTTGAAACGCTATACAGACTTCATAACCTCAATTAGTTCCTGTGTGCCTTCCTACTTTTGTTAAAAAAATTTTTTTAAAGTGAGAAAGATCTAGTAGAGTGGAAGAGTTTAAATATATACATAATATTTAAGAGAAAGTTAAAAAATTAGTTAGTGATGGAATCTAAAATATTTGGTAGATATTTGAATAGAAATAGGGCTATCTTTGTTCTAACAATTGGAAAAGAAAATAGTTCTGCATACTTTGCATCTGTGAAATGAGTATATTTCAATCAGATTACTTCTATTTTCTATGTACATAGCAGAGATGAAAGGGGATTTAAAGAGTTATGGATTATTACAAGATAGTATTCACCAGAAAAAAATTAATGGGATTATTGAGATTGGTTTATTGCCAATATAGTATATATGAATCACCATGTCCACATTCTCTGTTATGCGACTTCCTCTATCAGCGCCAGGCTGCTCTGGTTCAGAAATGGAGAGAACAGAAGGATGAATTCATCTAGGATTTGAGATTTGTTCAGGTTGTGAAACAAAGTGACAAAGTAGAGTTTGGATTAATGGAAAGCTATTTTTGAAGTGATGGACCAAGAAATCTGAGATTAATAATGAGAGACATAAAATGAATGAATGTAGTGAAAGCAGAAAACTCTGAACAAGCTTGAAGAAGTTGAGTGAAAAAACATGGAAGGATAAGAGTTTGTAAGTGGAGAGTGGGATTGTTTGAGAAATTTTGAAGATGGAAACAAGACAACTGATAAAGTCCAAGTTATGATGTTTGCTGCATTTTATTACTGGACACAATGAGAACAATTTCTTACATGGAAAATATGAATCACTATAAGACCACAAGATTGATATTTATCCCATGGATGCTGGAATTACCAGGAGGGTTATAAAAAAATATGGAGAAGAGAGGAACACTTTAAGTCAAGTGACAATGCTTCTCTCTCTCTCTCCTCTCTTTCTTTTCTTTTTTTCTTTCTTTTTTCTCTCTTCTTCCTTTTGTTTCTATTCTTTACTTGTCTATTACTGTTATTCAGTAAGTGAGAAGTGCTCCGTATATTGGTGGAGAATTGATTAAAAGAGAGTGACAGCATTGCTGGCCCCTTATGCTAAATGGCAGAAACCTCAACATATCAGAGGTTCTTAGGAAGCAGTAGAGGCTAAAAGTCTGTTTGGATAAATAGGGATCAAATAGTATATCCATCCCACCTCCTGTACTGAAAGTAATAAGGGTATGAGAAAATAAACAGCCATGATATGAAAGCCCTCAGTGGAACTGGTGCCCTCAATGTTGAGGATGAGTATGCAGGTAAAAGAAGGGCAGGTATAGAGTATGCTTAAGCAGATGGAGGACCAAGAAAGTTGCTCATTCTATGGTGAGGTTTTAGAGGAAAAGAGATTTGAAGAGATCAATGGTGGGGCAATGCTAGCACTTTGGGTTTTAGGCTGATGAAAATGGGGTGATTATGAGAGAACCCCTTTGTCCTAAGGATCACAGAACGATGTCTCTGTACCCATGGAAAGGCTCCATTGACTAGAGTCATGGCACATTTATGGATAGGATCCACAGGCACAACAGAATATGAGTCTGGTGATCCATTTCTGTTACTTCCCCACTAACCAGGATACAGCTTGAAGTAGAGAAAAGAACATAGGATTTGGCATTCTATTAACCTTGATTACAATTTCATTTCTTGCACATATCATGTGTGTGTGAGCTTAAAGTTTACTGGGAGCATTAGAAACAGTGTAAACAGTGCTTGGTTCTTGGAGATGTTGTCATTCTGCTCTTTTTCCTTGATAATGAGAAAACCATCACCTGTGGGATCTGGAAACCAGATGCCTGGTGTTATACCAGCTCTGAAACCTGAACTCCTTGGCATTGATGAGCCAGTGGAAATGCTAGCCTGTAACTTCTCTAATATCCAAAGCTCTGTACCTATTTCCTTTTCTCAGTTACAGCAACCTTGTCCAGCTGAGTCTCCAGAAGCTCTACAATAATCTCTCTGTCCTTCATCCCGAGCTGGAGTAACCTATCTTTATTTTGAATCATTTCTCCAATTTGCCCTGAACCTATGAAGATTGGCATTTTTTGGCATTGGCTTCTGTAGAGTTGTGAAAACTATTTTTGAAGCATTTTAAAGACTATTGAAATCATAACAGTGATTTTGTATTATCTAAGAAGCATATTTAAGAAATTAGTTTTGCATTTATCTTCCAAACCCAGGAAGCTGTTTTTTTTTTTTTTTTTTGGTAACTTCCTTTAATCTTCTGGCCCCTAAACTTTAATGCTGACTGAACTCCTGAGGTGGTTCTTTGTAATACAAATATCAGGATCAAATTCCAGAGATTCAGATGAAGGAAACTGAAGTTTGGGGTCTAGAATCTTCCACTTTTACAACATCACAAATGATTATGATTCAGTCTATTCAATTGAACATATTTGGAGAAATTGAGTCCTCACCTACTGTGGTTCTTAAGACAAATTTTGAAGACCACATTTTCCTTAGTTTTTGGAGAAACAAATTTAACTGAGTCAACAAATTCTCTTAAACTTAAAAAAAAAAGGTAACTAGGGAATTCCCTGGCAGTCCAGTGGTTAGGAGTCTGCACTTCCACTGAAGGGGGCACAGGTTCAATCCCTGGTCAGGGAACTAAGATCCCGCATGCTGTGGGGCGTGGCCAAAGTAAATAAAAAACAAAACAAAAAAAAGTAACTATATGAAGAGATGGTATATAATTAGCTTGACTATAGAAATCATTTCACTACGTATATGTTAGGAAAGCATCATGTTGTACACCTGAAATATATGCAATTTTTATTAAAAATAAGATTTAAAGACCTATATCACTGAGCTCAAATTCTGAAAGAGCTGTGTATTTCCTAACTTCCGAAAAACTCCTTTAGTTTTCAATATGTCATATATGTGTATGGGTCACTGACCATGGGAAACAGAATTCATAAAAATGGATAAGAATGTTGTGTTAACTTACAACAAATTACACATTCTCAAGAAAAATCGCCAAGAGCCATAATATGAAGAACAATATTTTAGTCCAAAGAAGTTAAAAAAAGACAGCCAACAAAAAACTGATAGTATGCTAAATGTGTCAGGATAAGAGCAGTTTCACAACACCCATTCAATTATGTAGAGATTGTTCATTTCAATCTAAAGTCTCTCAAATTATCAGCTGAAAGCTTATTCATCAGGAAACTAAAATTTACACAAAGGTAGCCATCTTGTGTACAAAAGTACCTGGAAATTAACTCTTACATTAGAGAGTACATGACTAGGACCACAGAGAATAATAAGTTCTGGTGTTTATAGAGAAATGAGCATATAGAAATATATGCTTGCCAGTGAGATTGAGGATGCCATGTTATTACCATTCTGATGGTATTGTAATGACTGATCCTGAAGGATGTGTATGTATTTTCTTATAGGAAGCACACTTGGTAGGCACACTGCTTGAACTCCAAATCCAGTTCCACCTTTCTCTGTAATAGAGCTTTGATCAAGGTGCTTGTCTCTTAAGTCTGCACAAAAATGGTGTATCCCATGACCTAACCTTCAGTAATGCAGTGGTCTTACAGAGTCATACAGTTTTTCTGCAATTGTGATATGTGGGATTAAAAATGGGAATTTAAAGAGAAGTAATTTTTGCTCTGTATTCATTCACTTTTGACTTATGCAGTAGGAACAGGATTTCATTATGATGTGTCACCTGATGGCCAGGAACAAATTGCTTAGTGACCCAGAATGAAGCTAACAATGGTGAAGAACATAGAAAGTAGAGTAATAACTGCCAAAATACTGAATGAGGACTGGGAACAAAAGCTGCTCTTTTGAAGTGTACCAGGGAAGTTGTTTTCAAACATACTTGAGCATTAGACTACCCTTGTTAAAACTGACGTGCTTGTTAAAACTGAAATTTCTGGACCTTAGATCAACCAAAGGAGCATTTTGACAGAGATTCCCAGGAATTAGAATTTTAACAAGCAATCAAGTTATTGTTAGGCACAAATACAATTGACAGCTGGGAAATTATATGATTTCTTAATAGTTTTTCTATGAAAAAATTAAAAGTATTTCTCTTTTTGAGCAGAAAACAAATACATATGTTTAAAAAAATAAATATATAAATTAATAAAAGTCATAATATTTACCAATAGTGGTGCTTTTTTGGTCTTAGAAAACCTAACATTTTCATAATTAGAACTATTGTTTTTGTCCTTCAAATATAAGGAATACACTTACCTTAATGTAGGTTTTAAAATAAATGCTGGACTACTTCTAACTTTAAAAGTTTAGTCAATTCAATTATATGCATTACAGAAGTGAGACAATTAACGTATAACAATTAAGTGATTCCATTATTGTTATCAAACTGAAAAGAGTGGACACAATTACTCTTTCTTGAATAGACTAGTTCTCAAGAGATTGATGGCAAAGGTTAGCTGAGCAGGATTGGTTTAATAGAAAAGCTTGCCTTCACATCCCACCTTCTGCCCCTGCCCCCTCCTCAACTTTCAGTTGCCCCAACAGCTATATGATATTTTGTATCTTATCTCCACAGTTGAGAACTCTTCATTTAATATAGAAACGATACTTTACAGATGTGCTCTGTCAACATGTTGTCCAGTGAGTAAGCTTCACGCTTACCATGGAAAGAGCCTGAGATAAAATCCCAACTTGTACTTACAAGTGGTCTTGAATAATATGTTTATCTCTAAGCATGTTTTATCAGATAACAAAAGTAGTGATAATATAATTTACCTTAAAAGAAATCAAATAGATCAACATTTGTGAAAAAATATACATATGTGTGTGCAATGCTATGTGTATGTGTGTATATATACATGTATACATACAAAATACATATATGCATATACATATAAATCATATATACACTCATATAAATAAGTAGTAATAAAATTTTGAGAAAAAAAACATTACATTGTAAATCACAAGCAATCAATAGATGTTATTAGCTCTTTCTTACCCTTTAAAAAAGACCAAAAAATCTTATAGGCCAACATGCTGTGGCATGAAGTGGTAAAATTATCAATACTTAGATATGTTGACATGTTTTGGGGACAAAGATAGTAACGCAAATCTATCAACTAACCAGGATTTTTCCAAACTGTCAATGTCATGAAAGACAAATGATATCAAAGGTAGACACAACCAAAGGAGACTCAAGTCACATGATAACTAAATGCAACACTTGACCTTTTATTGGGCCCCGGATTGAATAGACCAATAAACAAACAAAAAATAGAACAGCTATAAAATGTACATTGGGGAAAGTTTGAAAAGGGATTGTATGTTAGATAATATTGTTATCAGTATTATATCTCTGGTACAATAATTGCATTATGATTATATGCTATGTTCTTCAGTGATACATGCTAAAGTACATAAAGTGTCAGGCTGTCTACAAATTTCAAGTGGTTAATAAAGGGGAAAGAGGGAGCAAGAAGGAAAGTGAGAAACTGAGAAATTAAAACTATACAAGATGTTAAAAAATTAGTGAACATAAATAAAGGATATGTAGACTTCAAATTTTTAAAAAATGGAAAATAATTTAAAAATTAAAAATTCTTAGACACACATACAGGGGGTGATTTAGGAAATAGTATATTTTAGGTTATAAAATTTAATTTTCTTGAGGGATGATCACTTTTATTAAATGATTTTTGTTGCTTTCCTGTCATATGTAATATTTTCCCCAGTTTTACAGTTCTATTAAGATTTTCAATTAAACATTATCAACTTAAATAAGGTATAAGGTATGACCTCATATTACTACTCAGAGAGAAACCTAGCAGAATGCTAAACAAGGAAAGCAGTTTAGTCAAGAGTAGAATTAGGTTGATTTAAATATTAAAGAATTTATCTTAAAGATGAAAGTAACTATTTATGTAAATTGAAAGAATTGCAAACATAAGAGCTAGTTTTTAGTACTTTAATTTGACTTTCTAAACTAAAACCTACAAAAGAAATAGTAAAAAATAAATGTCTGCTATTTTCAATTACTATTTTTAAAATTTAGTTACAAAAAGAGTTGACATCATTTTAAGTTACGAAAATACAGAATGTGTCACTGATTGCCAGTTGTTGTTCAGATCCAGTCTTAGTCACATTTATTTGAAGAGAGAGATTATGATTTTATCAGAGTTGGATGCCTTTCCAAGCACTTTTTTCACTAATTATTTTTGGAATTTTGGGGAGTCAGTAGCAGTTGAATTGATTTACAAAGGGATTAAGAATGAGATAGAAACATCTGCTCCTGTCAACATTGTTATTTTCCATAAGCATCAATTTTATAAAGAGCATTTTCTGTTTTTATTTCAAAAAAATTCGTGCTCCAACAAATTAAAATACTCTCATTAATAATTTACAGATATGCTGTCAATGTGGCAATAACTAATTATATGATGATGTAGAAGTCTAGAACGGTGGTAAGAAAGCAACTCTGTTCCCAAAAAGACTTGACCAAAAAAAAAAAATAGGTCTAATCATACCAGATGACTGTGTTTTCCTTTTAAAATGAAAGCTGCATCTAAGCACAAAATCTCCTTACTTTTTTTTAAAATTTAATTTTATCTATTTTTTTATACAGCAGGTTCTTATTAGTCATCCATTTTATACACATCAGTGTATACATGTCAATCCCAATCTCCCAGTTCATCCCACCACCCCCACCCCCGCCACTTTCCCTGCCTGGTGTCCATACGTTTGTTCTCTACATCTGTGTCTCTATTTCTGCCTTGCAGACCAGTTCACATGTACCATTTTTCTAGACTCCACATATATGCATTAATATAGGATATTTGTTTTTCTCTTTCTGATTTACTTCATTCTGTATGACAGTCTCTAGGTCCATCCACGTCTCTACAAATGACCCAGTTTCGTTCCTTTTTATTGCTGAGTAATATTCCATTGTATATATGTACCATATAATCTTTATCCATTCTTCTGTCGATTGGCAATTAGGTTGCTTCCATGACCTGGCTATTGTAAATAGTGCTGCAATGAACATTGGGGTGTATGTGTCTTTTTAAATTATGGTTTTCTCTGGGTACATGCCCAGTAGTGGGATTGCTGGATCATATCGTAATTCTATTTTTAGTTTTTTAAGGACCCTCCATACTGTTCTCCATAGTGGCTGTATCAATTTACATTCCCACCAACAGTGCAAGAGGGTTCTCTTTTTTCCACACCCTCTCCAGCATTTGTTGTTTGTAGATTTTCTGATGATGCCCATTCTAACTGGTGTGAGGTGATACCTCATTGTAGTTTTGATTTGCATGTCTGTAATAACTAGTGATGTTGAGCAGCTTTTCATGTGCCTCTTGGCCATCTGTATGTCATCTTTGGAGAAATGTCTATTTAGGTCTTCTGCCCATTTTTTGATTGGGTTGTTTGTTTTTTTAATGTTGAGCTGCATGAGCTGTTTATATATTTTGGAGATTAATCCTTTGTTGATTCATTTGCAAATATTTTCTCCCATTCTCAGGGTTGTTTTTTTGTCTTGCTTATAGTTTCCTTTGCTGTGCAAAAGCTTCTAAGTTTCATTAGGTCCCATTTAAAATCGCCTCACTTTTCTTGAAACAAAGCTTACAGAATGTTTCTGAGACACTCAATTGATAGTTAGCTTCCATTTTTATGTGGATGTTTATTAGGGACGTTTAAAATTATTTGTTTTCTCTGAAGTCAGCCTGTTCTCAGTTGAGCTGTAAGATATTCTGCACCTTAGTTTTTGTTTGAGCCTGGGGGCAAATGTAAGTCTAGGTACATGTGGGGAGGAGAAAAGCCTGACTAAATTTTGGTCAAACCTATATAATGGGCAATTAAGAGCACTTATGAACTATCTCTCCTCTGCTGGCCAATAATCAAAAGGTCCCCACTTCAAAATAAAAGATATGAGATACTGAACAATTATTGTTCAGTATAGATTCAAGAGAAAAATAAAGAGAACGAAGTTCATCACAGAGGAGACAGAGAATCAGAGAGAAAATTTTGTCAAATAGTAAAGATTACTTATTTGACTCTAAGTCCTCAAGGGCAATAACTCTTCAGAAATGGGTGCAGGAAGTAAAGAAATGCCAAGATAATACCTCTAATAATATATATTATTATATAATAATATATATTTTAATTGCAGTTGGTATTGTAATTTGCTGATAAAAGTTATTTTTTCTAAGACTACTTATATATTAGAATAAGAAAATGAACAGTAATGCTTGAACATGACAGCTAAAGTTATTTTTCCCAAAAAGATCAATTATTTAAATTTATGGAGATTTCTCTTTTTAATGGGTGTTAATATAGCAAATATATTTAGTGTTTGCCAGTACATTTAACTTTTAACATATCTAACATTTCTTTCAGGTAAACAAGAATCTTGTATATTATATTTTAACAGATATGGCTTATATATTAGTTATGTGAATTTGATTGTAATAAATATATAAACATATGTAATCATATATACACACACATAAACTTTAGAATTTGTAAGTACTTAATATATGTTATAAAAGGCATTATAACTAATGAGAAAGCAAGAATCATTTACTCAGTGATGCTGTGGAAATCTCCTAACTCTTTGGCAAGAATAAAAATTAAAAATTAGTGTGAATAAACACATGCTGATTCATGCAAAAAAAAGATTTGCTTGAATCCAAAATGTTAACACTTTTACAGCTGAGCTGAGGAATTAAGGCTAATTTCTTTCATCTTTTACATGGTTTTTCAAAAAAATTTTCTTTTATTATAAGAAGAAACAAAAAAGTATAGTTCATTAATTTTGTCAGCAAGCCATTAATCACCCCTAATTATATGAAGTTCTGACATTTCCTTCTCTCAGTCAGTCATATCAACATTAGGAGGTTTATGGTTAGAAAACTTAGATAGATAGATAGATAGATAGATAGATAGATAGATAGATAGATGGTAGATGATAAAGATACATACAGAGAAAGAGGTTTCTGTGTTACACAGAAATCATATCACACATATTTTATATTATGTCCTCAGTGTATAGTTTTTTCTCATTCAATTGTTATAATAATCCTATGAAATAGGCATAGTTTCCCCCATGTTATGGACAAAGAGATTTAGTGCCATGTCCATATTCAAATATCTAGTAAGAGGAATTTCACCCAGAACTTTCTGATAACTGAACCTTATAGTTTTACCCACCTGTTTTTATTTTTAGTTCTGAACTGGTATAAAATGATTATAAAAATCATTTGGGGCACTTATTTAAAATGCATATTCCTGGTCTCCACTCCATCTACTCTGAATCAAGTGCTCTGGAAAGGGTCCTAGAAAATCACTGAATCTTGTACCTCAGTTAATGTATTAATCAGAGTTCTCCAGAAAAACAGAATCAATAGGCCATATATATATATATATATATATATATATATATATATATACATATATACATATATACATATATACATATATATATCTCCAAAGGCCTGAGAACCAGGGCAGCCAATCAGGTAAACCCCCTTCTGAAGGCAGGAGAAGACTGACATCCTAGTTTGACCAGTCAGGAAGAAGAAAGGGCAAAGTCTCCCTTCCTCCACATTTTGTTCCATTCAGGCCCTCAGTGGACTGGATTGTGCCTACCCGCATTAGTAAAGGTAATCTGCTTTACTGAGTTCACCAGTTCAAATTCAAATCTTATCCAGAAACACTTCACAGACACAGCCAGAAATAATGTTTAGCCAGATATCTCGGTATTCTGTATGTAACGTGCTCAAGTTGATACATAAAATTAACAATCACAAGTCTACTTCTTATCAACTTGGTACCCACACACATCTTCTTAAACCATACTTCATTTTTAAATAAAGGCAATAACAAGGTTATAATTCTGTCTAACATGGTATAACTCTCCTAAGTACAACTGAAAATGCACTTCCTTTCCCCAGAAGAAAAGGTAAAGCCCTTGAGTGAGGTTCACTCTTTTCCTTGATCCCATAACTTAAATACTATGACGTAAAATTTAAAAATATTAAATACTTTGATATAAAGTCAATACCTCTTATGTTATATGGTAAGGGAATATGAAGGGAAAGAAAACAAAGATATTTTCTTTACGCACACACACACACACATCACATCACACAAATGTATTCATAACAAACTAAGGAGGAAAAATTCATAATTACAGTTCTTGTTTCTGTAACTGGTCACACGGTCACAGCTGGTATTTATAACTACTTTCTTCCACTGCCCACTCTATTTGCTTTGCCCTCAGCAAGGACTTCAGCTGGTTGTGGTTAATTTTATGGAGTTACTCAAACCTGATCATTCCTGAAAAGTATGAGCCATTAGCAGTCTGTCTGGATTGGGCATACGTAGTTTTCCATTTACCTTAAGCAAAAGACATCATAATAATAAGAAACACTCTTAGGGATCTCCTGTATTCCAGACATATACTTCCTGCCCTCCAATGTGCAGTAGTAGCCCAATTTCCTCTTGGTAGTCAGCACCAGTCACCCCAACCAGCACAGTAACTCCCTTCTTTGCCTGTTGATTCAGTGGCGTGAGGAAGCCAAAGTGACCAAGTGGTAGTCTTAAATTCCAGTTCAGTGGAATCGTTGCCTTGTCTCCTGGTGGAAGAATTTTTCCCTCTGGAATAAAACCTCTTGGCCAGCAAAGCATAAAGTCAGGGGAACAAGAAGAAAAAAAATTTGCTGTGGGGTCACTAGAGATAATATTGAGTGGTGCCACCCCCACTTCCACCCCTTGATTCCTGGACCCGTGAATTCTGCCTGTAGGAGAAATAGAATATATAGACTTACTGATTCATAGCATATACAGCCTCCTAGATAGCCTTGTCCCAGCCTTACAAGGTATTGCCATCTAACTGTTACTGTTAACTGTCTTCAAAAGACCATTCCATTGTTCTGTCAAGCCAGCTACTTAGCATGATACAGAACATGGTAATACCAGTGAATTTCATGAACATGGGTCCATTCTTGCACTTCTTCTGCTGTGAACTAAGTTCCTTCATCAGAAGCAATGCTGTGTGGAATACTATGACAGTGGATAAAGCATCCTGTAAGTCCACTGATGGTAATTTTGGTAGGAGCATGTGTGCATGGGAAGGCAAATCCATTTCCAGAGTAATTGTCTATTCCTATACGAACAAAATACTGCTCCTTCCTTGATGGAACTTGCCACCAGGGGAATGGAAGGCCAGTGTTGGTCTCTGTTCCTGGAAGATTAGGCACTCAGCAGTGGCTTTAGCTAGGTCATCCTTGGTGAATGGAAGTCCATGTTGCTTAGTTCATGCATAACCTCCATTCCTGCCACCATGGACACTTTGTTCTTGAGCCTGTTGGACAGTGACAGAGGAGGCTGGGGAAAGCGGGTGACTGGTATCCACAGAAGAGGTCATCTTATCTGCTTGATTATTAATGCCTATTCTGCTGAGGTAAACCTTAGGTGAGCATTCACATGGGACACAAATATCCTCACTTTTTTGCCCATTCAGAATATGTCTATTCAAGCATGCATTCTGGAACTAGGGGAAAAAAAACACAGGATAGGTCTTGGGAATCCCTGGGCCCACTGTGAGATGGACTTGAGCTAAAACTCTATTGATCATCTTCTTAAGCCCCTACATTGATCGGTACACTACAGTGATGTGTTGGGTCTCTTGGAATTAATGTCAGTTCGAAGCCAGTGTCCAGTAGTTCCTGAAAGTTCTGATTATTTTCTTTTCCCCAAATCACGGTTACCCTGGCAAAAAGATGTCAGTCCCCTTGGTGAAGGATATGAGAAAGAGTAACCATATAAACTACCTTTACAGAGGTCTTTCCTCAAGGGGACCCAGCTTCCCCTTCATTTAAGGGGTTCTGGGTCTGTAAACTGGCTCAAATCTGGGAATTGACCAAGGGGCTTTGACTCTCTGTTTTTATGATTCAGATTAGAGTTTTGTTCACTTGACTTAGAAAATTTTGCTTATATAGATCAAGTAATAAAGGAGTAGACTTTCTACCTATTTCACTTCCTGAGACACTGTTATCAACTACTAAATGCCATAAGTCTGTGAGAGTTAGACTATTTTTCCATTATGGCAAACCACACCCACCTTGCCTTTGGCAGTTGAATGACACTGCTTGGCCCCTGCCTCCTAGGGATCCATTTACTCCCATTGCATTTAGATTTCCCAATTCAGTGACTGCAGATATCACTGTGAGATCTGAGTTGCAGAGAAGTGTGATCACAGAGATCTGTCAAGGATGTTGGCGTCTGCTGTCTTTATACTATTATTTCTCATAGTACATGTTTTCTGGACACACCCAGTGTGGCTGAGTAGGTCTTAAGTGACAAATCCACTCTAACATTCCAATCCCCTAAGCCTTTTCTACATCAAAGCAAGGCGGCTCTGGAAGTTCCAGTTTGCTCACTGTGGGCTGACTTTTGTCCATGTTTCAGCCAACCAGCCCCAAAATTGTTAGAGGTCTTCTAACTCCCAGAGCTGCAACTTTAAATGCAAAATTTCTGCTAAGGGAGCCCATATCAGTAAATACAGACCGATCCAATGTTATGTTCCTTCCAGCATTATTCCATACCATTAGTATCCATTCACACTTATGTTCCCTGGATTTCCATCTCTCTATATAAGAAAATTCAGTAGTTATTTTGGAGAGTGGTGTTATTCCTCGTGAGTCACACTTTGCACCTCCCCTTTAGGGGCCTGCTGGAACTTGGGTCTAGTTATTGGTCTAAAAACAAAGTGGGGTAATGGGGGTGGGTCCTGAGAAGCATCTGCATAGTGTTCCCATGGTAACTGCCTCAGGGGAGGCCACTGCACTTTCTGAAGCAGCGCAGGGTTAATTCCCTCAGAGGAGGGTAGAGAGGTTGATACATCTGGGGGTGAAGAAACCATGGCTGATGGGGGTGGGGAGGTCTCTTCCACAGAGAGTGCCACTTCCACTGACAAAGAAAACTCATTAGAATTTAGGAGCTCGATGTGTCTGGTCTCATAAGGGTTTCTCCACAAGTCACCATCCCAAATTATAAGATCCCATTCTTTTCCAATCAAAGTCCTCACTTTAACAGTAGACATCCTGTGAAGCTGGAAGTTCACCTTGCATTGTAATTTAGCCATTCTCAGGGTCAGATACTGCATTTGATTTTCAGCAGTTTTAGCCCTGCAACTATAGGAGATAAAGGTCTTCTTCAAGGCACGCATGGAAGCTCTTAGGTTATTTATGTGGTGCTTGACCTGAACATTTAAATCTCTGAGATCATCTTCTTTTAATACCACTTCATCCAGTGATATTAGGAGCAACCAGCCAACGCCACTATATTCGTTAGTTTTCCAAAAATGTTTAAAAGTTCTATATACATACTCATCCAGCTCCTTTCTTCTTTTAAGTTGTTGATTAGGAGATCTAGTGAAGATATTTTGCCAGATCATGGCATGGGCTATCAGTGCTCTCTTTACTACTAGAAATAGTGTCATGAGCATCTGTAAATCTAATCAGATTAGAGAGTCAATTCCAGAAACGCTGGAACCGATTTAAAAAAGTCATCCTTAACATTCTGTTCCTTTAGAACCCCTCTTAACCCCTCTTGGAGCCAAAATCTGTATTAGTCAGGGTTATCCAGAAAAACAGAACCAATAGCATATATTCAGAGAAAGAGATTATTATAAAGAGTTGGCTCAAGTGCTTATGGAGGCTGAGAAACCTGCAATCTGATATCTACAAGCAGGAAACTGAAGAAGATCAGTGGTGAGATTCAGTCTGATAGCCTGAGAACCAGAGAGGCTGATGGCTTAAACCCAGTCTTAGGGCAGGAGAAGACTGATGTCCCAGCCTAACAGTCAGGTGGAAGAAGAGTTGAACTCTCCCTTCCTCCACATTGTGTTCTATTCAGGCCCAGGAATGATTGAATGCTGCCCACTCACATAGGGGAGGATAATCTGCTTTACTGACTTCATGACTGAATTGTAAATCTCATTGGGAAACACCTTCAGAGACACACCCAGATATAATATTTAGCCAAATATCAGAACAACTCATGGCCTAGTCAAATTGACACATAAAATTAATGATCACATGTAATATTTATAATTTTCAGTGAACTAATGTACAAAATGATCCCTAAACCAGTTTTCATAATTATCCTTCAAAAGTTTTATGGGAATTAAATTGAAGTGGAATTTTCACTCTTTCCCTAACAATTACTTTTAGAAATGGTACCGATTTAGAATTCATTTTGTACTAAACATTGTGCTAAGCTAAGCGCTTCTTAAATTGTATCTGTTTTCACCTTCACAGCCATACTTTAAGAGGTTAATCTAGTATGACTCTTTTTAAATGTGATAAAAATGTCAAGGAGGTTTAGATGGATCAAGTTACTTAATGTAAAACATGTAGTCATTGAACAACGAAGACAGTATTCACACCCAGGTTTTATTGTAATTTCCATTTCATATTATAAAATTTTTCCTGTTAGTTATGAAAATCTACCTTGATCATAAAGAAATATTTTCTTTCTAGAATCAACAACAATTTACTCTATACACCAAGGGTTTAATTCAGTGTGATATCCATAAAGAGCACCATAAATTCAGAACGAAAAGACTCAGGATATCTTTATTTCTATAAAATTGGATAGAGCTCACAATTATAACTTTTTTATAAATAAAGGATACATTTGATGATTTCAAAATTTTCATCCAGTACTTTAGTTTCCTGCAACTTGTTTTCCAAACTCTTTTGTCTAGGATCATCAAAATTAGCAAAATCTTTTATTCTATATTCTTTAATTCTACATCTTTAATTCTAATTCTAATCATCAAAATTAGCAAAATCTTTAATTGACTAATGAGACCTTGAGAATGTGAAAATGGAAAAATTATAACAAAAATCAGTATCCATAGACCCTTTTTAACACAATCTCAGGCCTGTTGCTCTGATTCATTATAATAGTCTAAATCCTCAAATATTTATAGAGACAGGGATAATGTTAAATATCTATATGGATATAGATATAGATAAATATAAAGTATACATACATACACATATACATATACATACATGTTTGTGTAGATAAATGATAGATGACTAGATAGATAGATAAATAATTTTATAACAATTTTGACATGTTTTCCCCTTGGATTCTGTGTACTTTTACTTTTATAGTCAACGAGAGCTACTGGAAAAATTGTAGTGACTTTTAATCAGTTTGCATTAGCATATTATATTCAAAATAGTCTCACCAATTCCCTGAGTTTAGAATGACCAGCGATATGTTTTGTTTACAATTTCTGGTTTCTTTGCTACTTGTTTTGTTTTTACTCCATAATTTTCACTCATAGTGAAAATTATGACACAAAGATTGCAATTGATAATGTCAAGATTACCACAATGGAATACAGGAAGCATTTCATGCTCAGTGTTTTCTAACAAGCCAGCATTTCTAAAATCATGTTCCATGGAATACAGTATTTGTACAAGGTTAATAACTATTGAGTGAAAAAGCATTCCATAGTTAAATAACTTTGAGAAATATTGGATTAAACAATGCTAAACAGATTTTGTTACTGTAAGGCTCCTCTGAGCTGTTCATATAATAATTTGTGGATCTGATATTCAAAAGAGGAACATAATATGTAACATTTTAGTAGACTTATGTACCATGGATCATACTTTGCAAAACCTTGTGTTTTATTCCACTATCATTTCTGAATAATGAAAATTCTATAGCTCACTCAAACTAAGGGACGTAACTATAGAAAATGAGACTTTCCTTATACTAACTGAATTTGTGGCATAGTCCCATCAACTACATTTTTATACATACACATTGTTCAATTTGCCACAAGGAATGAAATCAGTGTAAATGAGAATATTTTAAGCCCCATAGGCTTCAGAGAAAAAAATATATTATTACTTAATTTCTGCGGCAGATATTTTTGACTCGTAAAGTATAAGAATGTTTCTGTTGTCAGAGTACTTTTCTTACATAGAAAAATGGGCCAAAAAAGAGTACTTGTAGTAATAAACATAAATTCAGTCTTGAAATTTTACCTTACAAAACAGTTACAATGTTACTGAAAATGAACTTGAAAATGAATACTTGAAAATTACTAAGATGCATTTTTTCAATTCTTCAGAGGTTGTCTATGTAGATCCCTGTTTCCTAAATAAAGAACCTAAAAGTGTATTGACTAATAGTTTACTTAATGATAAATGTGATGCAAACATTATTTTTTAAAAATCCTTATGATTAAATAAATTTGTTTCTGTTTTTGGTAATTAATTTTTAAACTTTAGAATAGTTTAGATTTACAGAAAAACTGCAAAGGTAAAAGAATTCCTTCCCAAATACCCTTCATCCAGTTCCATAATTATTAAAATCTTGCATTACTATGGTTCATTTATTTAGTTCATTAATTAGTGAAGCAATATTGATAGATCATTGTTAACTAAAAATCAAACCTTTTGACATACCCTCATTAAGACTGCTTGTCTGTTTGTTTTTCATTTTGAGTATGTTTTAATTTCTGGAACTACGGGTTGTTCCAGGTTCATGTGGTATATTTCCTGCCCCAGTCTTCCATTTGGTTTCAAAATGATATTCATTTGCATTATTCTAAAAAAATGTTGTCAAGGCTCAAAGAAAAGAGAATTTTTATTCAGTTTGAATTTGTTCCTGAGAGTATTCCTTGTCTCGTCTTTATCTTTGCTTTAGAAGGATGTGAACCCGCGTCATCTGATAACATTCATATTAATGGGAAAAGGTGTTGTGGTTTTTACCTATTTCAGTCCACTGCTAAATGGAAAACATATCTGTCAGGAACTCGAGAGGGAGATTTGGGTTTATTCTGAGAAAACTAACCACGCTGACAGCTTTACTCCTATAATATCTACAGAGGTTTGAAGCATATCTGAATTTGAAGGGAAAAAAAAAAAATCCCAGAATGTTAAGCTATATTTGCAAAATGTGATTCCTACAGATGTCAAAATACTGCCTCTCTAATTTTACCTTCATTATGAAATGCCTTCAGGCTCAGACTGTGTAACTTTTCTGTGAAACACTTAATCTCTACTCAGGCCCCTTAGGAAGATGTAATAGCAATCAGTAAATAACAGTGCAGAGGCTGTTGATTACTATTGAATAAACTAAAATGCTTTCCATACATTGCAAACTAAAAATGGATTACTCTCAACACTTATCTTTTTTTTAATGACATTTTAAAGTCTAAGGGCCTTATTAATCAATGCTTTATATGATGTTTTCCAAAGATGTGCATGTACCTTGCTTAGAAAACAGAAGAGAGGCAGATATACTGAGACTCTTCTGAGGAAATTAAATTAAATCAGTATTCATAAACGTTAGATACTTGATAGAGAATAAGAAAAAAAGAAGATGCTAAAAAAATAAGAGATAATGGAAAAAAGAAAGAGTGGAAGAAAAGGAAACTATTATTGGACAACAATGACAGACTCTTTGATAGCTAGTTTCTCAAAGTATTTTTAATAGGTATTTTGCCTTTTTTACATTAAAAAAATGAGAATTTTGAAAAAATCACTTGTTCAGGTCCTCATAAGGAGTATGGTTAAAGCCAAGTGTTGAAACCGTGCCTGTTTGGCTCCAGAATTTGTGCTTCGTTCACTCTACAGAAAAACCCTGACATATTGGCAATTTGATAACATTTTAAATGTAACGATGGTATTTAGTTGTTATTTGCAAAGGGGAAAGATTAGATTTTTTACTTTTAGTTTATATTCCATATGACTTCATCAAAATGATCAGTGTATCTATAGAAAAGTTTGAAAGACAATTTTAATATACTGGATTAAAAATTGAAAATGAATATTTATTGAAATATTATATTTACAATGTTTACATTGTAAAAGTTTTATGGAGGAATGTCAGACAAAATATTAAATGGCACATATTCATATTGTACAATTCGAAGAGTTTTGAACTTTTGATACACTCGTGAAACCATGATCACAATCAAGATGCTGAGCACATCTACTGACGCTGCTCGCATCTGTACCGCCATTCAGGTTAGAGAGGAGATTCATCCAGTTTTCTTCTCTCCTCCTTAGCTTTAACCTTCATCCAATAGCCAACTCATTTAATCAAAAGTAAACTTTAAAGAGCTTTATCTGATTGAAAAAGGTGTTATTTGGTGGCATTTTATTTAGAACAGATCATTTCCAAGGAGTAAGTGCTCTTTATTTCAAGAAACCTTTCCTTTATGCTTATGCACACATTTATACTTTTTAAGCCTTATGCTTACTTAATACTTTTACTGATTATTCAGTTTCAAAAATCATTCTATTCAGAACTTTGAAGGTATTCCAATGGTTTTCTAGCAACCTCTGATGCTACTGAAAAATGTGCATGTGACCTTCCTTTTATAACCTCTTTAATTTTGGAAAAATCTTTTCTTAAAAAAATGTGAATTGAATTTTTAGCTCTGGTGAAGTATCATATATTGTTGTTTGTGTTGCCCGTTGCTTGAGATTCTGTGAGTCAGGTATTGGATATGAAGTGATTTATTTTCTGTGCCTCTTTACTTACTTTTTCTATCTTTGTTTTATGCTCAAGGACTACCTACGTAATCCTTTGGTTATGACCACTCCATTTAGCATGTCTATTGAAACTTTTATCCCTGTTTTGTGTGATTTTAATATTCTCAAATATATCAAACAATACTATTTTATCTTATATTTCACCTCCTCTGAGGTAGTCGATATTTTTGTTCATTTCTGTACTTTTTCGTAATAGTGTGGCACACAGCATTTGGAAAGTGTCATTTAATACAATATTTGATTTTTGTTAGTAGTACACAGTTAAAGACAAAATCTTGAACTTAAAAAAAACACATCTCAGCCGCCATAGCATCTCCTTAAGGTTACTGAACAAATTTCCAGTGGCAATAAATGCATATGTATATAACATTTGAAATACAGTTTATAAATAGTAACATTTGAAGCACACATATAAAACATTTTTTAAAAATAAGGATATTTTAATTGAGACACATTGAAAACTGAATTAAAATTTGCAAATCTTGCTTGTGTGTTACCTTTAGAAATTTTAGAGCATACAGGTTTCTCGCAATAACCTGAAGAACTACTTGTAACTTGGATCCTCAAGAAGGAAAGAGCTACAAAGTTTCATTTTCTGAGGCTAGTGTGTTTAATCTTACTTATGATTAATTTTTTCAGCAATTTTTGTGACACTTACTTAAAATTATAATGGAGGTTTTATTCTTTCTTACGAAAATTTGAATAATCAGTGTTTCTCTAAGGCTTTTGTTTCTGACATAAACTAAACTAATCATCAACCAACCACTTGAAAAGAATCAATGAAAATGCTAGAAGGTGGTTTTTTGTTTTGTTTTGTTTTGTTTTTTCTATATTATAGACGTCTCTTTTCTAATTTAATGATATTCTATTTTATGAAGCATATATTGCTAGTTTATATAAAACTAATATTTACAAATGGGTAAACACAAGCATGTGTGTGTCTGTGTATTCTTGCATTGTGTCATCTTCTCTAAGTTACTTGAAAGATAGGCTTCATTAAAAAAAATCAAACAAAATAGAAGCTAATACATTTAGAATCTGGTATTTAATGGATGCCTAATATATGATGATCAAATAAAAAGCTTTCAAAGTTATTTGTAATGCATCGTGGTGCACTAAAATAAGTGTCCTATGAATTGTTGTTTTGAGTACAGTACAAAAGATTGTTCCCTATCCTCTTAGGGGATAGAGCTTCAGCAAAGTTAAAAAGGAAGAAGGTATTGTTTACTCAAATATTGTCTGTTCTTATGTAATCTTATCTCCAACCTCCATGACTTGCTTCTGATACCAAATAACAACCAGCTTTCAATCTCAGAGTTCTTTGCTTCATGAAGACCCATAAAGAGACTATCACATCACTCTCTTCTCACTTGATATCACTAGATTGTGTGTTTTATCCCCTGCACAAATAAAAAAAAGACTTTATAGGTGGAGATAATTTTGAGTAACAGACTCAGTTTGGCAGGAACTATAAAACTGAATCAAATGATTGGAGTTTGGATTCATAGGTTCATATGCCTCCTGACCATCAAGTCACCAGTTATATTAGCATTCCATTGCAGCCTTAAAAAATTACCACACATTCAGTGGATTCGAGTAACACAAATATATTCTCACAAGTCTGTAGTTCAAAAGTCTAGGTTGACTCAGCTGGTTATTATGCTTTAAGTTTCACAGTGCCAAAACCAAGGTGTCAGCTAGCTGAGCTATTATTAGCCAATTCCGAGAAGAATTCAATCCTAAATTCGCTCAGGTTGTCAGCAAAACACAGTTGCTTTTGGTACTAGGGCTGAGATGTGCCTTTCCATGCTGGCTGTCAGTCGGTGGCCACCTTACCACCTAGAGGGTTCTTTCTCAGGTCCTTGCATACAGGATCCTACAGCACAGAGCCAGGAACAGTGTGTTGGATCCTTCTCATGTTTAGAATCTCTCTGACCTCTTCTTCTGCTACATATACCTGAACGACTCTTCTGTTTTCTCTTCCACTTTAAAGACTCGTGATTACATTGGGCCCACCTGCATAATCTAGGATGATCCCTCCCTTTTAAGATCAGTTTATTTGTAGCCTTAATTACACTTGCAAATTCCTTTATGGTAGTACATGGATTAGTGTTAGATGGAATAATAAAAGGGCTATTATCTTAGGGACATATCTTTAGAATTACTCCTACCACACCAGCCTGTGAATGTTTTGCTTTGTCTGCATTTTACAGGGCCACAGTCCTGGATCCAAATATTAATATGCGGAAATCACGAGATGTGGGCAGTGAACTCTAGGACTGTGAAAGTCTCCTGAATGTGACTTAAGTGGAATTACCTCTAATTAAAATATTTGGGGGGGGGGGGTTAAGACCTATCAATTGTGATTTTTAAGAAAGCTAATATTTAATTAACCTTATTTTGTAAATTATATGTATCTATATTGATATTATCTTTTCAATGAACCCACCACCCCCTGGCAGAGTAGATCATATATGAATCTTACCTCTGTACACTGACTGTAACCACCCCCAAAACCTTACAAACAAACACTTAGTCTCACAATCATCTGTTGCTATGGTTAGCTGCTATTTGGAATTTAGTCCAAACACCAAAATCTGATGTCAAATGACTTAACAATTCTTAATTCTTTCTCCACAAACTTCTCTGATTTTCATAGAACAAGGCATTATTCTGCTGTTTTTGGTGTGAGCTCTGGGTATTCATATGACTTTCAAGTTATGGAAACTGTATGCTGACCCCAATTATAGGATTAATACATTACTTACCTTCCACTTATTTCAGTGCAAAAATATGTACAAGACACTATTTGGATAATTTTGGGTTTAAGGAAACACTTCCTAAACATCAAATTAGTGGAGGAATTAACATATTTAAAAACCACATTTTCTTCTTTTCCAGTTTGTATTCCTTTTATTTCTTTTTCTTCTCTGATTGCCATGGCTAGGAATTCCAAAACTATGTTGAATAATAGTGGCGAGAGTGGACATCCTTGTCTTGTTCCTGATCTTAGAGGAAATGCTTTCAGTTTTTCACCATTGAGAATGATGTTTGCTGTGGGTTTGTCGTATGTGGCCTTTATTATGTTGAGAAGAAGTAAAACTGTCACTGTTTGCAGATGACATGATACTATACATAAAAAATCCTAAAGATGACACCAGAAACTACTAGAAAACTACTAGAGATAATCAATGAATTTGGTAATGTTGCAGGATACAAAATTAATGCACAGAAATCTCTTGCATTCTTATACACTAATGATGAAAAACCTGAAGGAGAAATTAAGGAAACACTTCCATTTACCATTGCAACAAAAAGAATAAAATACCTAGGAATAAACCTACCTAGGGAGACAAAAGACCTGTATGCAGAAAACTATGACACTGATGAAAGAAATTAAAGACGATAAAAACACATGGAGAGATATACCATGTTCTTGGATTGAAAGAATCAACATTGTGAAAATGACTACACTACCCAAAGCAATCTACAGATTCAATGCAATCCCTATCAAACTACCAATGGCGTTATTCACAGAACTAGAACAATAAATTTCACAATTTGTATGGAAACACAAAAGACCCCAAATAGCCACAGCAATCTTGAGAAAGAAAAATGGAGCTGCAGGAATCAGGCTCCCTGACTTCAGGCTATACGACAAAGCTACAGTAATCAAGACAGTATGGTACTGGCACAAAAACAGAAATATAGATCAATGGAACAGGATAGAAAGCCCAGAGATAAACCCATGCACATATGGTTAATTAATCTATGAAAAAGGAGGCAAGGATGTACAATGGAGAAAAGACAGTCTCTTCAATAAGTGGTGCTGGGAAATCTGGCCAGCTACATGTAAAAGAATGAAATTAGAACACTTCCTAACACCATACACAAAAATAAACTCAAAATGGATTAGAGATCTAAATGTAAGACCAGACACTATAAAACTCTTAGAGGAAAACATAGGAAGAACACTCTTTGACATAAATCACAGCAAGATCTTTTCTTATCCACCTCCTAGAGTAATGGAAATAAAAACAAAAATAAACAAATGGGACCTAATGAAACTTAAAAGCTATTGCAAAGCAAAGGAAACTACAAAGAAGACGAAAAGACAACCCTCAGAATGGGAGAAAATATTTGCAAATGAATCAATGGACAAAGGATTAATCTCCAAAATATATAAACAGCTCATGCAGCTCAATATTAAAAAAACAAACAACCCAATCAAAAAATGGGCAGAAGTCCTAAATAGACATTTCTCCAAAGATGACATACAGATGGCCAAGAAGCACATGAAAAGCTGCTCAACATCACTAATTATTAGATAAATGCAAATCAAAACTACAATGAGGTATCACCTCACACCAGTTAGAATGGATATCCTGAGAAAATCTACAAACAACAAATGCTGGAGAGGGTGTGTAGAAAAGGGAACTCTCTTGCACTGTTGGTGGGAATGTAAATTGATACAGCCACTATAGAGAACAGTATAGAGGGTCCTTAAAAAACTAAAAATAGAATTATGATATGACCCAGCAATCTCACTACTGAGCATATACCCAGAGAAAACCATAATTCAAAAACACACATGCACCCCAATGTTCATTGCAGCACTATTTACAATAGCCAGGTCATGGAAGCAACCTAAATGCCCATTGACTGACGAATGGATAAAGATTATGTGGTACATATATACAATGGAATATTACTCAGCAATAAAATGGAACGAAATTGGGTCATTTGTAGAGACGTAGATGGATCTAGAGAGTGTCATACAGAGTGAAGTAAGTCAGAAAGAGAAAAACAAATATCGTATATTAACGCATATATGTGGAACCTAGAAAAATGGTACAGATGAACTGGTTTGCAGGGCAGAAATAAAGACAGATGTAGAGAACAAACGTATGGACACCAAGGGGGGAAAGTGGCGGGGGAGGGTGGTGGTGGGATGAATTGGGAGATTGGGATTGACATATACACACTAATATGTATAAAATGGATAACCAATAAGAACCTGCTGTATAAAAAAATAAATACAATTCAAAAAAAAAATCACGTTTTGACCATCATAAAATGTATTTTAAGTTAAAATTAATCAAAACTAAGAGAGAAACGACAACTACACTTATTTACAACAATGGGTTAATAATAAGATATTAATATCTTAATAAAATGAGTCAATAGTATTTAAAGAACATTTACAGAAGAAGATGAACACACAACTTTGCATTAGCCCCAAATTAGGTACTTTGTAATTTTATCGTAGTTGCTGCACAATTCATGATAGGTAAATTATTTTAGATATTTATGTTGGTGAAAAATGTTTCTAAGCTATTTCTTTAAAGTGGAGAAAGGGTAGTGGTGTGCCTTCAATTCCTCATGACCAAGAGAAAAATATATTTATTTCCATTTTCAATGTCTAATCACAAAATCCAAACCAGATAAATAGGATACCTGAGACAAGTATAATTTCCTGAGTTAGATGGCCATAGGGAATGTATTACTTATCTATTCCTTTTTCTGGCTTTTTTTTTTTTTTTGAATTTTTGAATTTTATTTTATTTATTTTTTTATATGGCAGGTTCTTATTAGTTATCCATTTTACACATATTAGTGTATATATGTTAATCCCAATCTCCCAATTCATCACACCTATATAACAAATTATTCCAAAACTTAGTGTTTTAAATGGCACCTAGAAAGGGTAAAAAAGGAGATGCATCAAAAGAATTTAGTTCAATTTATAATAATTCAAAACTTATTAATCCCTTTGAAGTAATGTCTCATAATTCTAACTGGGAAATCGATTGTTATAGATAATTTCATAATAGGGAATTAATGAATATGCTGATTCATGCCTTGATTAAGAAATTAACAATGGTTGAGCATGCTAATTTTTGCTTGAAATTTCTCATACAGGAATATAATTTTAATTCAATATATGTTTTCAGAAGCATAATAGAAGTGATTTTATAAAGCATTTATAATAAATAAGTACATTTAAGAAAGACAGTCTATTATCTAAGTTCAAGGATATTTCATTATATTTTAAATTATGAGAATATTTAGCTTAGAATAATAATTGAGTTTCCAGATAAAACCCCCATTTTTTTCTTTTAAAGATATATACATATGCTATAACTTATTCAATGAGGCCAGCATTACCCTGATAAAAAAACAAGACATAGATGTTACAAAAACAGAAGAAGAACAGACAAATATCTCTCATATTCTCCACAGATGAATGAAGAAAATGTGGTGTGTATATTATACAATGGATTGTTATTCAGCCATAAAAAAATATGGAAATCTTGCCATTTGCGACAACATGGATGGACCTGAAGGACATTATGCTACGTGAAATGAGACAGACAGGGAAAGACAAATGTCATATGATTTGGAATCTAAATACAAAAACAGAAACAAAAACGAACTCATAGATGCAGATAACAGATTGATGATTGCTGGAGGTAGGGGGTGGAAGGTGAGTGAAACGGGTGAAGGGGGTCAAAAGGTACAAACTTCTAGTTATAAAATAGATAAGTCCTGGGGCTGCAATATACAACATGGTGACTAACACTATATTATCTATTTAAAAGTTGCTAAGAAAGTAAATTTTTTTTCATTTTTACTTTATATTGGAGCATAGTTGATTAACAATGTTGTGTTAGTTTCACGTGTACAGCAAAGTGGTTCAGTTATACATATACCTGTATCTATTCTTTTTCAAGATTTTTTTCCATTTAGGTTATTATAGAATATTGAGCAGTGTTCCCTGTGCTATACAATAGGTCCTTGTTGGTTATCTATTTTAAATATAGCAACGTGTAAATCTTAAAAGTTCTCATCACAAGAAAAAAGCATGTGTAACTATGTGTGGTGATGCATGTTAACTAGACTTATTGTGGTAATTGTTTTCCAATATAAACAAATATGGAATAATTATGTTGTACATCTGAAACTAATATAATGTTATATTTGTTACTTTAAGTAACAAACCTAATAATCTGTAAAATTTTCATTTGAAAACACTTTCCAACCCTTCCAGCTATAGAAGAATGAATACAGTTCATAATTGGGAACTCTAACAGTCCTATTAGAAAAAATACAAAAGAATGGCAACTTTTATTTCCTTTGGATTCAAGAAAAGATTGTAGAATATCATTGTTTCAGCAAGATTATCTCCATATGACAATGTCAAATATGGAAGGAATGAGAAAGTATACTTTCAACCTTTACTGAAAGAAAAGGAAAACTTCATGAAATGAAGAAAAAAGACAGGCATACATTATTACTGTTTTCATATATGTTTCTTCACCTCATATAATCTAATGTTACTATTTACACTTAATTTGAAAGCCCTTCTATTCTATCCAAGTTTGAAGTTTAACTTCCTCCACACTTTATGCAAAGAAAACCTGCTGATTTCATTTGGCTCTCATAGACAATATGCAATCATCCAGAAATCATCAGCAAATTGTAAGCAAAGGCATTCTTTGCTCAGAAGCAAGTGTCCATAATTCTATACAGGAAGGATTTATGGGCACTTATCCAGTTGCAATGGAACATAGACATGGAGTCCTCAAATAATTTTGTTTGAGCATACAATTAAAGAACACTTAAATACTATGAATCTCCTCCAACATTTAAAAATCTAAATATAAAGCCTTTCTCCCCCATAAGTTTGAATTAGCAGCAAATGATACAATTCCAATATATCGTATGTTTTGCAAAAAAAATCCTCAACAAAATATTAATATATTGAATCCAATATTTTTAAAAAACAATCATACACAATAACCAAATGGGATTTATCACAAGCATGCAAGTCTGGTTTAACATTAAAAAATTATCCCAACAGACTAAGTAAGAAAAATCATATGACCATATCAGTAGATGCAGGGAAAGCATGCAACAAAATTCAAAACCGATTTATGATAAAAATTCTAAGTAGGAATAGAGAACTTCTTCTACTTGATAAAGAACATCTACCCAAAACGCTATAGTTGACATCATACTTAATGGTGTGAAACTCAGTGCTTTCTTGTTAAAACCAAGAACAACACAAAGATGTCCACTCATACTACTGTTATTCAACTTCGTACTGGAACTCTTGGTTAATGCAATAAGACAAGGCACAACAAGAAAATATGTGAAAATTGGCAAAGAAGAAATAAAATTATCTTTGCAGATAATTGTTTATGTAGAAAATCCTTAAGAATTCGCAACAAAAATCTCCGAGAAAGAGAAAGTGATTATAGCAAGGTTTCATGAATTAATGAAAAATTCAATTTCTCATATACCAACAATAAACAATTGGAATTTGAAATTAAGAACACAATGCCATTTATATTAACACCCAAAATTTGTAATACTTATATACAAATCTAATAAAATATGTACAAGACCCATAAGAAGAAAACTGTAAAACTCTGATGAAAGAAAGAAAAGATCTCCATAAATGGACTTGACCATGGATAGGAATCCTCAATATTGTCAAGATGCCAGTAGTTTCCAATTTTTTCTATAGATTCAATGCAATCACAATCAAAATCTCAACAAGTTATTTTATGGATGTTGACAAATTAATTCTAAAGTTTATATGTAAATGTAAAAGACCCAAAATAGCCAACACATTATTGAAGAAGAACAAAGTCAGAGGCCTAGAACTACTACACTACAAAACTTTCTATACAGATACAGTAATCAAGATCGTGTAGTACTGGCGAAAGAATAGCCAAATCGGTCAGTGGAACAGAATAGAAATCACAGAAATAGATTCAAACAAATTTAATCAACTGATCTTGGACAACAGGGAAAAGTCAATTCAATAAAAAGTGAATATTCTTTTAGTAACTGCTGTGGGAACAACTGGACATCCACATGCAGAAACATGAATCTAGTTACCGACCTTATACCTTCCACTAAAATTACCTCAAAATAGATCATAAATCCATTAAATAATTAAATGTAAAATGCAAACCTATAAAATATCAGGAAGGGAACCTAGGAGAAATCTAGATGATTTGGGGTTTGGTGATGACTTTTTGGAAACAACCCCAAAAGTACAATCCATGAAGGAAAAAAATTGATAACTTGGACTTCATTAAAGTTAAAAACTTCTGCTTTGTGAAAGACACTGTTCAGAAAATGAAAAGGCAAGCTACAAGACTCACAGATCTAGAGAACATTATCAGTGGGGAGAAGGAAGGAGGGAGGGGCAATATAGGTGTAGGGAGAAAAACGGTTTTTATGGGATTATATGAAATAATGTGTGTGTGAAACTTTTGAAAATTTTAAAGCACTATGAATTTAAAGAATCTTTCAATAAAAAAAGACAAGCTACAGACTGGAAGATAGTCTTTGCAATACACATATCTGATAAAGGACTGGCATCTACAATATACAAAGAAGAGTTAAAACTCAAGAATAAGAAAACAACCCAATTTTAAAAATGAACAAAAGATTGGAACAGACATCCCACCAAAGAAGATATAAAGATAGCAAATAACCATATGAAAAGATGCTCAACATCATATTTCATTAAGGAACTTCAAGTTCAAAGAACAATGAGATACCACTACACACCTATTAAAATGGCCAAAATACTAAACACTGACATCACAAAGTGCTAACAAGGATGTGAAGCTACAGGAATTCTTTTCATTGATGGTGGGAATGCAAAATGGCACTGCCAGTTTAGAAGACAGTTTGGCAACTTTTATAAAACTAAGCATACTCCTACCATATGATCTGCCAGTTGCATTCCCTGATGTTCATCCAAATGAGTTGAAAACTCATTTCTACACAAAAACTTGCATGCAAATGTTTATAACATGTTTTTTTAAATCAATATTTTATGTTTTCAATGTACAAGTATTTCACTTCCTTTGTTAAGCTGATGCCTAAGTACATGTATATAAAGAGGATTTAAAATAATTATAATAATAATCTTATATTTGGTGATAAGAAATTGAGTATAAATCTCAAGACAATCTATTCTTAAACTGCAAGTACATGCAAAGCAAACCTTCCAAATTAGTTCTTAATATGACTATATTTAGTTTACTTTGCAGTAATTTGATTTAATCATAGTGAATTACAATAAAATCTAAATTTATAAGTAATAAATGGTATTAAGTCTCCATTTGTAATGTAAGAAACTTGGGAGAGCTAGAATAATGAGAAAATCTACTCAGAATGAAGTCAGGAACAGTTTGTACACATAGTTTATCCACATTGCTAGATAAGATGGCTAAGGTGACTTAAAGAATTTTGACAAGCTCAATTTCCCTAAAATCCCTTATTCCACTGTCCCTTTCATAGTTTCATAATCATTCTGTTATTCATATCTATGAATTAATTTAACCTTAAATCAATAAAGTTAATTTACGTGAGAAGTAAAGAGAATACACGGTGATCAACACTTGGACTCGGCTCCTTGAGTATCTGTGTTCCCTGGAGCAAAGCTACAGGCAGAACCCAGTCAAGGAGAAGACATTTTTTTAAATTGTCAGGGGCTTAAGCTATTGTCTGAAAAACATGCAGAATGGGAGAAGAATAAGAAGAAACGGTTGCTACAAGATGGATAGAGCGGTGCTATGTATAAACTTCAATGGTTTAAATAATTTTGTTCACGGTTTACTGAGCAAAAATATAAAATGGTTTATCATCCTCATGCATGTTTTACGAAGGAAAATGGTCAGTTTTAAAGGAATAGTAATTGACTTTTGTAGTGTTTTCTCATAAAAAGACAAAACATCCTCCGGGTTTCCCATATCTTATGGCCTTTTTGATAATCTATTTCCGAATAGTTTCTTATGTTTTGCTGTGTGTATGCCACTACGTCTATAATTGCACTAGCATTATAACATAGGACAATTCAATTAAAGTGTTCGTTCAAGCTAGACTTAATTTATGAGCCTCAATATGTCACCTGCTTTATTTACTGAGCAATATATAACATAAACCAAAGCTCTTATAATCCATTATAGAGACCGAAATAAATCACAACTGTCCTACCGAAATTCTGTCAATGAATCATAAGAAAAAAACAGAAGTAGAGAATTTGATTTTACTCCATCTCTTCTCTCTACATTTTCTTCTTTCTTATTGACTTAGGACATCATATTAATCGGAGAAAGAGCTATTAGAGATGTAGCCAAGATCAACTCTTGCACCTGCCATTTTACAAAATCATAATAAAGGTGCCTCTATAGCTTTGAAATAAGAAACATTCAGTCGATCATCATGACAAAATTTATAACTTGTGATTTAAGTATTTGATTTAAATTCGTGCTATTTGCCTCTGGAAAGTAAATCATCTTCCAATACTTACTTTAAAAGTAGTAGGATTTTGGTCTCAACAGCAATGTGCCTAAAGAAACCAGGCTGCTTTCCAGCTTCTCAGCATTTTCACTCTAGCTCTTAGCCCCTGACTTCATCTCCCATCTTCAACCATGAAGGAAGAGGCTTTCTTCCATTCAAAAGCCTTCTTAGCAGTAATGCTGTCATGACTGAGATCATAGTAGCCTCAGTCAACTGAGTCAAGCTGCTGATCTAGATGCAAGTAAAGGAGTTACAAAAAATACAGTAGAAATTCACAGTGGACTGCGAAGCCCTCATTCTAAAGAAAAGGTACTGTCTGGAAAATGCCATTAGATAATCCCCTCTAGCTTGTCTTTAAGGACAAGTAGAAGCAAATACTATTAGAAGGCATGGATAAACATACACAGCTCTAGGGATATTTTGCTAGTAATCTGGCCTCTGGTCATGAAGCAGGAGCCACTTTGCTTTATTTGTCCATTGGAATTTGACAAAACTCATTTTGTGCTGATGTTGGAAATTTGGCATTGAAAGATAATTCAAAGAACTAAAAGACTGTTTTGTAAAAAAGACCAAATCAGATTGGATTTGAGGCTGGAGTGAATGATTCAACATGTATAAGGCATGTTTTCAGAACCCAAGACCATGCTTAACCAAGTGAGAAGATGGAGTACTCCCATGGTGCCTGCTGTGGTGGGAAGGTAGGTATGATCAGTTGTCTTTCAGTAGTGAGAAGATACGTCTGGGCTATAAAAATGCAAGATTTCTAAATGATCCCCAAAGTGGCTATTTCAAAATTCTCAGAGATGTGGTTGGGTCTTCGTTCTTTTTCTGCATGCCCTCAAGTCTAACTAGAAATGTGCGATGTCTGTCAAGCTTGACATTTTGTCAATTAACCTTTGAGAAACTCTTGTCTTTTTATCCCTAAGGTCAGGTTTATAGAGTAGTTTGTGAGAGGCTTAATATAGGAAACATAATAATTATTTTACAGTACTGTGATTCCACAGGAGAGGGAGCTCAGTAGAAGCAAATTTGAAACTGTCAAGGGAAATGCTTCTATTGAGATCTAGACTTGTGTCTAAGTGTTTTTTCTAGAAGCATAAATTCTATTTCTTTCAACAATGCTGTGCATTCTGCTTGTTAAAAAATATTAAAACATTAAATATGGTCTAACTAATAAAAAAGATGGCTAATTTTGCCAATACCAAACTGTTCCCTAGAATCCACAATCACATATCTTGAAGTCAGATATATGATCAGTCTTGCATGGTTACAGAGTCATGTAAAGAATTGTCAACCCGGGACTTCCCTGGTGGCTCAGTGGTTAGGAATCTGCCTGCCAAAACAGGGGACGCGGGTTCGAGTCCTGGTCTGGGAAGATCCCACATGCCGCAGAGCTGTTGAGCCCGTGAGCCACAACTACTGAGGCCGCGTGCCTATGGCCTGTGCTCCGCAACAAAGAGAGGCCGCCACAGTGGGAGGCCTGTGCACCGCAGCGAAGAGTGGACCCCGCTCGCCACAGCTAGAGAGTCAGTGCACAGCAACGAAAGATCCAGTGCAGCCAAAAATAAATAAGTAAATTTATTAAAAAAAAAAAAATTGTCAACCCATAGAAATAGCGTCACACAGTTAATGTGCCTAGAACAGAAATAGTCTTTCAGAAATAAAATTTGTAGAAATTTACAAAGCTTAAATAAAGTGTGAATCATGAGCATTCCAAGTTTTGTTATCCAAAATACTTTGATTTTATTTCACTCCAAATCAAAATATATTTACATATCAATAATCCATTATCCTTATGTTTTTTCTGGTTTTGGTTTAATGCTCTATCAAAAATAAGGTAATAATTTTTAAAATTTTATTCTTATCCAGAGTCAGAAGATATCACTCCACCGAATTAATGGATTACTTTCGGGCATTATCAATAATTGTGTAGCTGATTAATTGGCAAAATATATAAAGGTCCATACACAGTTGTATTTCTTAGGTAATCTATTTCTCAGTGCAGCTATACATGTTCATTTAGTGAAATATTAGTGAAAATAAATAGTATCAGCTAAACTCATCAGAAGACTGGACATGTAGCTAATATTTTTGGCATGCCTTACCATTTCTTGCTTTCATTATCATTCCATTTATTAAGTTCTTAATAAAATAGATTAAAAAAGAGGTAAATTTATCAACACACAGAGTAAGAAAAATGTGGGAAAAATGAAAGTCAGGAAACACTATCCCAAAATACTGTTTTTTAATAATATTTAAAAATTGATGATTTACACAGGTGCATCTTTAAAGCTTGTTTCTTTAACAGCTTTATTGAGATATTATTCATGTACCTTACAACTTACCAATTTAAAATGCACAACACAATGTTTTTTAGTATATTAACAGTTACATGCAACCATCACAACAATCATTGTCAAAAAAATAACTTTCATCATCTCAGAAGGAAACATTGTGCCATTTAGTTTTCACTCCTTATTCCCCCAAGTCCCTGCAGTCCTAAGCAACCTCTAACCTCTTTTCTGTCTTTATATAGGTTTGTCTCTTCTGGACATTTCATGAAGATGGACTCTTAGGTAGTCTTTCATGACTAGCTCCTTTCACTTTGCATAATGTTTCCAAGGTTCATTTGTGTCGCAAAATGTTATCAGTACTTCATTCTTTTTTAATATTTGAGTTATATTTCAATGTATGGACATGCCACATTTATATATCCATTCATCATTAACGGATTTGGAGTTGTTTCCATCTTTGACTATTATGGATACAGTTACTACGAATATTTGTGTGCAAGCTTTCTGTGGATTGCTGGGTGATGTATTAATAATATGTTTAGCCCATCTGAGTAACTGCCAGATGATTTTATAAAGTGGCTGCACCATTTTAAATTCCCACCAGCTGTGTATGAAGGTTCCATATCCTTTCCAACACTTTTTATTATGTTCTTTGTTGTTATTGTTTATAGTGAATGTGAAGTTGTATCATATTGTGGTTTTTGCATTTCCCTGATAACTAATGCTGTTAGGCATATTTTCATGTGCTTACTGGCCATTTATATAACTTTAGGGGGAAATATCAATTCAGATCTTTAACCCATTTTTAAGTTGGACTATTTGTCTTATTTTAATTGAGTTCTAAGAGCTCTTTATATATTCTAGATACAAGGTTCTTAACAAATATATGATTGCTAATATTTTTCCAGTTCTATAAGTTTCTTTTCACTTTCTTAATGGTATCCCTTGAAGCACAAAGGTTTTCAGTTTTGATCAAGTCCAATTTATGTATATTTATTGTCATTGTCATTGCTCATGGCTTTTGGTATCATATCTAAGAATCCTTTGCCAAATCTGAGATCATGAAGATTTAACTCTATGTTTTTTCTGAGAGTTCTATAGTTTTTGATCTTACACTTAGAACTTCGATCTCTTTTGAGTTAATTTTGTATACAGTATGAGTTAAAGTTAAATTTCATTCTTTTGTATGTGTATATCAAGTTGTCCCAGCACTGTTTGTTAAAAAGGCAATTATTTTCCCATTGAATGGTTTTGAACCTTTGTCTAAATCAGTTCACCACAGATACATGAGTTTGTTTTTAGACTCTCAATTCTATTGCATTGATCTATGTCTATTCTTATACTAATACAACAATGTTTTAATTACTGTTACTTTGTAGTAAGTTTGGAAATCAGGAAAACTGTGTTCTCCAACTTTTTTTCTTTCTCACTGTTGTTTTATTGTTTTGCCTATTTAGGGTCCCTTGAAATTTTGTATGAATTTTAAGATAAACTTGTCGATTTCTACAGACAGCTGTGATTCTGATGGGAGATTGCATTGAATCTGCAGAACAATTTTTATTGCAATTTTTCACTATATCAAGTCTTGTGATCCATGACTTGGGACAGTTTTTCATTTATTTTGAACTTCTTTATTTCAGCAATGTTTTATCATATTTGGAATATAAGGTACAAGTTTTTTACGCAATTTTTCCCAAGTATTTTGCTCTTTTTGATGCTATTTTAAATCAAATTGTGTTCTTAATTTCTTAGTTTCTTTCTTTTTTGCAGACACTTTATATTAATTGTAAGTATTCCTTTTTAAAGAACAGTACTATTGAGACAGAATTCACATACCATACAATTCATCCATTTAAAGTACAATGCAATGGTTTTTAGTATATTCACAGAGCTGTTTTTGAATTTTTATTTGCATGTTTATAGAAATACAATTGACTTTTGTATATTGATATTTTATCCTGCTGTCTTCTTACGTATATTTATTCGATCTAATCATTTTAGTGGACTCCTTAGGATTCACTATGTACAAAATAATGTCATCTTTGAATTAAGATAGTTTGACTTCTTTTCCAGGATGGATGCCTTGTATTTCTTTTTCTTCCCTAATTGCCCTAACTAGAACCTCCAGTACCATGTTGAATAGTAGTGTCAAGAGTGGACATCATTGTTTTTACTTTCTTGATCTTAGAGGAAAAGTATCTGGTCTTTGAACATTAAAAAAAATATATTTATTTATTTACTTTCTTATTATTTTGGTCACACCCTGTGGCATGTGGGATCTTAGTTCTCCTGAACATTAATATAATTTTAGCTATGAGTTTCCCATAGATATCCTTTATCTGGTTGAGGAAGCTCTCCTCCACTCTTAGTTATTGAGAGTTTTTTATCATGAAAGGAAGTTGTATTTTTTGTGTGTGTTTATTAAGCTGGATTTTTCTTCTCTCCAGGATTTGCCCCTTCAAGACCTTTCTTCCCAAGCAACTTGCCAATGCCTTCACTAGGGTATTTATAATACATTCCTCAATTTTCCTAGTTATTCTCGGCAGGAAGTTTGATTTGAATCAAGTAAATTTGCCATTGCAAGCAAAATATCTCACAAATCAGTGTGTGTGTGTGTATGTGTGTATGTTTTAAATTTCACATGTGGGAATATTTAATCCATGTTTTTGTTATTAATTTATGTTTTATTATAATTACAATCTGGTAATTATAATTTATACTTTTGAGGTTTTCTTTATGTTCTAGTACATGGTAATTTTGAGGGAAATATTTTATATGTGCTTCTAGAGAATGTTGAATATTAGCTGAAGCTTCTTACCCCTTTATATATCCTATAGCCCTTCCATTTGAGGGGAAGATATGTCAAATTATCTTAAGAATAGATTTTTTGTCATCCATTCTGTGGCGATCTACTTTATTTTCAGGTGGGCTCTGCAGAATCTTTTTTGTACAATTATAGCTAGATGGCCTTCAGAGGTGATGAAATGATTCAGAGACAGAGAGAGAGAAACAAACACAGAAAGAGGGGAGAGAGAGAGAAAGAGAGAATTGACCTTTTAGTAATAGCTCTAGGAATATTTCTGGGGATCACTATGACACTGTGATCAGGCTCATTTGTTCCAAATGCTTCTATGTAAGTCTATCTCTGTGTCAAGGGAAGTTGGTTGTTCTAATGCACTTGACTTGTTTTACCTTCCCAGAGAATTGAGGAGGGAGTGGGGAAAGATAATTGTTGAGAGGGAGAGTTTTCCATAGATATTCTAGACAGATACTCTATGTTTACACATTTGCTGTTTTTTAAATATCCACATAAATGTGGAAATAATTTATTTCTTTAATAAGTATTAGGTATTTGGACTCATGCACAGTGATGCTGAAATGAGAATACATTCAGCAAATTAAAGTATATGGGAAGTAGACTATCTCAAATATGGAATATTTTTCACTTTTCTAATTAAATGGTGCCACGAATAAAGTTCCTATCACATTGCTTCTCCATGGGAGATGTACTGTTATTCCATTTTTAAGTGCCATGTAAAGAGGTGTTTCTTCTTGTTAGCTATGAAGGTTAGGAAGCATTTCTTTTTTCTTTCAACTTGAAACTAAAAGAGAAAAGTACACTCAATATGTCTTCTTTTTATTTCCAATTTGTTCATGAAATTTCCTTTTATAACAGCATTGATATATCTCATTTTTGTACTCTGAGAACCCTGATCAAGACATTCATCTTTTCATCAATGACTTACATCTTCCTTTCTTTACGTCTGTATCTTTTGTGTTTTTCACCTCAACAGTACTGTCTTTGTCACCTTCCTAACTTTTCAGTAGTTCTTTATAAGTAAATTAGAGTTGCATTTGAAAATTTAAGCAGAGATCAACTTTATTTCATGGCTTATTAATATGAAAGTATTTGAAACAGACCTTTGTACTGAAAAGCTTTAAACACTATTAAGTCAATTCAGTTTATTCAAATCAAAACAAACTGAAGAATTTACAACTACACATTCTCACATTTTGTTTATATTAAACATCCCATTTTCTGATAAATCTTTCATATTCAAATTTACATTCTTAACCCATTTCTTCTTCCAATTACACTTTTATATTTCCATTTTTACCAGTTTCTGTAAGCAATAGCCTTAACAGTTGTTTTTTTAATGCTTTCTTCCACTCTGTCTTAAACTGATGTTTGTCAGGTTTTCACACTATTAACGGACCCCCAGCAGTTAAGCCTCCATGCTGTTACCATCACTTGCTAGTCCTAATCTTCACCTCTTGGTAGCATTTGACATGTTTCATTATTCCTTCCTGCTTGATACACAGTTTTTATTTGAGTTCCATGTGATCACACTCTCCCTTTGTTCTCCCTCATTTCTTACTATCTCAGTCTCCTTTTTTTTTTTTTTTTTTTTGACTTTTTGATATAGAAATGCCCCAAGATCCATCTTTCCATCCATCCATCTTCTTATATGTTCTGTCTTTTCTGTCTTCTTTGTGATCTCATCCAGTCTAATGGCTTTAAAATACCATCTTTAGGCCAAGAACTTTGAAATTCACATCTTTAGCCCCTAACTCTCACAAATTTCACACACATGTCTACTCTTTACTGCTACTTGAATATCTAATGGACATCTCAAATGAAACATGAACAAAACTGCTGATTCTCTCCCCAAAACATACTCCACTTACATTTTTCCTTATGTCAGTTCATGGAAGCTCCATATTTCCAATGTCAGGTCAAATAGCTTAAACTCATCTTGACTCCTGTCTTTCCTCCTATGGTATAACCAAATACCAGGAAATACTGTTTCAAAATTTATGCAGAAACGGTCCCTTCCCATACCTTCACAGCTTCCATCTTTATCCAAGCCACAACAATTTATTTCCTGGATGATGGCAATAGATTCTTAATTGTTCTCCCTACTTCTACTTAATTGTTCTTCCTTAACTTCTAAAGTCTATCCTCAACAAAATAGGACTGCCATGATCCTTTTAAAACACAAGTCAGTTTGTGACTCAAAGTTTACCAGTGGCTTACATTTCATTCAGCATAAAAGCCACAGTTCTCAAATTGGCTTGTAAGACCCCACATAATCCTGGCCGTCTATTGCCTTCCTATTTTCTACTGTTCACTCTCTTACTTTCCCTACTCCAGTCACACTGGTATCTTTATTGTTCCCTGAATATACTAGTTATGCTGCCTTCTTACCTGTCTTGTTCTAGTCATTCTTATGACTAAAATAGTCTTCTCCCAGATATTTCCATAGGTAGCACAATTACCTCTTTCAAATTTTTATCCAAATTGTATTTTTCTTGTTTTGAAAACTCGATCAATTTTTCTAGTTTTATTAAGAAATAATTGCCATATATCACTGTATAAGTTTAAGATGTACAGCATGATGGTTTGATTTACATATACAGTTGACACTTGAACAACATGGGTTTGAACTGAGCAGGTCCACTTATATGCAGATTTTCTCCAATAAATATAGTACCTGTATTTTCATTTTATATATCTTTAAATTAACTGGAGTGGGGAAAAGTTTGTGGAATCAATAGAACTAGGATTTGAGTCCTGATTCTATCCAAACTGTTTCCACTACCTGCCCTTAGGTGAGTCATTTATCATTTCCTTCTTTGTTTTTGAGGCAGAGATAGCAGTATGGAATTTTCAACTGTGCAGTGTTTTGTGACCTTAGCCCCCTTGTTGCTCAAGAGCCATCTGTATTGTGAAATGATTACTGCTGTAGGTTCAGTTATCATTCATTATCTCATATAGAGATCGCAAACAATAAAATACTTAGGATACTTCAGAATAAGTTTAACCAAGTAGGTGAAAAATCTCTGCTCTGAAAACTACAAGACATCTTTTTTTTTTTGCCCTGCCACGCGGCATGTGGCATCTTAATTCCTTGACCAGGGATCAAACGCACACCCCCTGCAGCGGTAGCGAGGAGTCTTAAGCGCTGGACCGCCAGGAAAGTCCCTGAAAACTATGAGACATTGATGAAAGAAATTGAGGGAGACATAAATAGATGGAAATGTATCCCATATTTATGAATTGAAAGAATTAATGTTGTTAAAATTTCAATACTACCAAACGCTATCTGTAGATTCAGTGCAATTCCTATCATGATTCCAATGGAATTTTTTACAAAAGTAGAAAAAACACTCAAAATTTACATGAAACTGCAAAAGACCCCTAATAGCCAAAGAAAATGTGAGAAAGAAGAACAAAGCAGGAGGCATCAGACTTAGTGATTTCAAGCTATACTGTAAACTATAGTCATTAAAGCAGTATGGTACTGGTATACAAGGAAACATAATTGAATGATCACTAATTTTGTTATCCTTTTGTTTACTATAGATATTACCAATACCAACATAAAAATAAATTTAATAAATATACTATATTTTATTCAATGATATGATAAGGAATAAAGTTGATGACAAAGAATGCGGTGATTTTTACATCATAGGATTTGGGTTCCATTTTAGTCCGGCAATATTCATGAAATTTGGACAAATATATTAAAGTCACAGTTGCAAAAAGAATATTTACTGGTCTACATGAGTTTTAGAATTTCTGAATTGCATTCAAGTATGGTGATAAGATTTCAAAAGACACAGCTGTGGAGTAAAAATATACTTCACAAACAAGTGAAAAAGTGCATGCATGTGCATTGATTGTGAGTTTGTTTGGGGACTCATGAATAACTATAAGGCAGTGGTTGAGTAAAGGCTCTGGAATCAGAATATATGGGTGTCAAACTTCTGCTCCCCAAATGAAGTGCCCTGTGGTTACTAAATCTTTTAAATCTTCAATTCCCTTATCTGTAAAATAGGGTCTGAGTGGTGCCTATCCCATGGACTTGCTGATAGAATTAAATAAGATAAAGCACTTAGAGCACATAGAAACCTGTTTCTCACATAGTAAGCATTCAATAAATGTTTTTTATTATACAGCATAGAGAGAAATTTTGGATACATTTATACACAGTATGTTGAAGTTTCATGTTTGAACATTCTTTGGAGTATACAGGGTAACAGGATTTATCACACTATAAGAATTAACATTCAATCAAAATACACTAATGAATTGAAAAATAAGGGCAGTAGAGACAAATCAGATAAACATTTAATTTATATACAGTCAACTGTACTAATCCAACATTAACTGAGAATGTATTAAGATATAACATATAGGTTTTATACATCATTAGCCTTAAATGTGAGATAACTATTTAATCTGATTCCTAGTAAAGGCTATGTTTCATCACACATGAAAAACTCACTGTGTTAAACTTAACCATATTTATTTTGTTGCTTTTGCGTGTTCGAAGCCATTTTCCAAGATAATGTTGACTCTACATGAGTTTACTTCAAGTGCTCGCTCTACAATATAACTCAATATTTCACGCTCAGAAACTTATTTTGTGATGAGCCAGATGTATCTATAAACAGATGTTAAAATAAAATATTAGAGTTAAAATAGAGATAAAGAACAGGGAACCACCGTTCTATAATTTTACAGAATGGAGGCGGTTTTCTATGAAAATAGTACAATGGTAAGATGATTAGAATGACACTAATAAATATTATATAAAATACAATCAAGATAAAATCAACAGAATGTAATAAATTATGTGAACTGGAAATAATGGAAAGAAACAAGTTAAAAATAAAGTCTCAGATCAGATAATAAGTGCATATTTCACAGACTAAAATCGATACCTCAAACATGGTAATTTAAAGAATGTTCAATATATTAATGATTGCACAATTTTCCCATGTTGAATCTCATTTTCTTCTTTCTTTAAATCAGTGTAACTTTCAATGGCAATCTATGACTTCAATTCTATGTAAAATCTTTGCTTGGGCTGCTTGGGGAAAGTGAAGCTTCACAGTTTTATTTTTAAAACCCAGAAGCTAAATTTATTTACTCAAAGATCATTTATTATATAATTTTCTTTCAGGAAAAACCTTACATTTTGAGAGAAGAATATCCATTAATGACTACCACGTATAATGCTAGACTAAATCCCAGAATTACAATTTAAAAAATGTTCTGCATACCAATAAAATTCAATATCTCCTACACTTTTCCTTTTCTATGAGGAATATAAAACTTAAAGATTATTTTTTAAGGTAAGTGGACGTGAATAATTTTCAATCACTTGAGTCTTAGAACTTATTTGAATTTATTACATACTTCTCTTTAAAATGTTATTGTCATTCTACTCCATATACCTTTCAACATTTTAAACAACCTAACAATAGAAATTCAGTCTATTAAATTATTGCAATGCTTTAAAAATAATCTTTATAACATAGTTCTAACTTTATCTTAAAAATCATTCTGCAGGTTGTGGTAGATAATACTATAACTACTTGGGCAAACAAACAAGGGCAAATTAGAAAATATAAAAGTATTTGTAACTTATATAAACTGAGTCAGACAAATAGCAATGCACTTTAAAATAATTGTAATCTTCATCATTCATAGAAATAAAATTAATTTATAAAACTAGCACATATATATGTCCTTTTTTGAATAAACAAGGAACTTTGTGGATGATGTTTCTTCTAATATTACTGGAAACCTCGTTAGAATAGAGTAGGATTTATTATATGGAACTCCATAACAATGAAGCTATTAAATGAGAAAATGGTTGCCAAATATATCACAGTAAAACATCTCTGATCTGTACTTAAATTTAAATAAATGATAAAAATTTGTATTTTCAATTAGTATATGTATGTTTATATACATATAATATATCTGAGCTTCAACCATAATTCATTATGTTGTAGAATCAGCAGAAGTATAAGTTTTGTTTGCCTTTTTTGAGCAATGATGCATAGTAAGAGATGACTTTAACTGTAAAAAGAGGCATCACGAATGTTCTTTATACAGTAATATGCTTAATGTGTTCTTTCCTCTGTAAAACATTTTAAAAAGCAACAAAATGAAATTGAAAGAAAATGTAACTCTGCAGTTGTACAATCATATGCAATTTTTAAGTCTGCATAAAGCTAACTTTCAATATGAGATATTTTTATAAATTTACCATGGCTTAAGCATCAAAGATCTAATTTCCAAATGCCACTGATACTCGAATAAGTGAGCAAGTAAATTTTATATCCTCCTCTTTAGAAATACTGTGTGTGTGTGTGTGTGTAAATATTATCTCTCGCTCTCCCGTGGGGGCTACACGTGGGTCATCACATGCAATGTTCAGTTGGTGTGGGGCTCACAGAAGCAGAATTTCAGCTCCAGTTTCAGATGCAAATTCCAATGATATACAAAATAAACCTCAGTATCAGAATTCTGAGTCAATGGTGAGGTGTTTTAGGCGATAGTGATAACTAACCCTTGACAGACTGATTTTCAAACCTTTGTTTATCCTGAATATATCTCAGTAAGATTAAGGAAACAAAAGATCCTTGCCAGGTTGTCCAATAAATAATGGAAACACGATTGAAATTTCAGTCTTTTAACTTCAGATATTTTAGAGTATTGTTTTTCTTTTGCTTTATCAGGATTCCTGAATCTAAAATAATTAATAACAAATATAAACATCTTCCAGCTCTCTAGTTAGTACCGTTCCACCCAGCCCTTCGTTTAATAGGTAGAGTTGAATCAGCCACTAATAAACTGACACAGACTAGTGGCATGTCAAAAATACTCTATAATGTATAATAAATACTGATATATCAGTAATAACATGTAGTGTTCTAGTGTCATTCATTCATTCATTCATTCAACAAAATCTATTGAGGAGTTGTTATATATGGAAACACTCTATTAGCCTGCAGAGCTGGAAAGAAGCGTCATGGTCTTCAGTTCATTGTTCAATTACTTAAGCAGGAATCATCCTACTGAACTCATATCATTAAGGTATTTTCTTTTTAGTTTTATTTAATTTATATGTTTTAGTAGTGGCCCACGTGTCCTCTGTTCACAACCAAAATCTAGATCTGGTAACAGTTTTAAACAACACTTTGTTGCAGTCTGTCAAAATAAAGTGAAGACCACACTTAAAGATCCCTGGAGCAGACAAAACCCAGTTAAACCAGTAAGCAAGACAATTTAATTTATTTTGTGAAAGTAAATGAAATTTAACTTAACTTTTAAATGCCTCCAATAATCATAAGCAAAACTTAAATCATCTTTCTAAAATGGTATAAGATAATCACTTTTAGCCAATCCCTTTGCTTTCTGGAAACCCCCATTTAATAGCCAGTAATTATAAAGGTTAAACAACTTCCTCATTTTCACTTTATAAGCCATCCTATAATGTCATGCTTGGGACCTTCATACTAGTTTGGAGTTTGAAGTTTCCTGGCTTGAGAACAGTTTGTTTTTGTTCAATAAAATATTCCCATCAAGTAAAGCTCTCTGAATTTTCCTTTGACAAGTTGCATAGTCATTAATCTTATGACTGTGTAATACGTGTTAGATTACTACTTGAAATAAGTTAGCAAAATACAGATCAGCTCTACTCCAGAGCAGCATATACATATCAGCCAAGCAATACAACCAAGATGAAATTAAGGCAATAATCTCTTTCATTATATCATTTGTTAAAGAAATATTTGAGAGATTTGTATTTGTATACCTAAAGCAAATTTTTTCTACTCAACTTCATTGTATGACTTAATTTCTGAACGTCACTTTCCTCATTTTAAAAGGAGAAACATTATAATGCCCCCCTCTCAGGATTGTTATGAGAATAATATGAAACACTTCATAACTTGGAAAATTTTACAAATTAGTATTTATACAAAAGAGATTGTTCAGTTTTGATCTCTTAATTTGCACACCCAAAAACATTCCTTAAGGAGTAAGAACAATTTGAAATTCTTTGAATATTTGCTGACTAATTAATTGAAAAGAAATATTTAATCAATAAATAATAATTTATTTCTAAAAGCAAAGATATTCTCTATTTTCTATTCTTCAAGGGTACTTTCTGAATATATGTCATACTAACAGATAAAATCTTAAGAAAGCTGATGTAATTCAAGGACACTTAACTATTAAATTCTGACAAAACATGTTCAAATATAACTATTTTGCATTTTCTTTTATTCTACATTAATGTTTTCACACATTTATAATTTAAAAGTTCTGCATGAATATGACATAACTTCGTGAGTGTTTTAAGTTGCTTGAATAGATTTTATTATAGAAATAAATAATTCAGAGTAAAAGGGTTATTTCTTTTTTTCTTTCATATGGAAGAAAACAGATAAGTGTAATGATATTTTAACAACACATTAGTGAAAAGTGGGTGAATTGGAGGATAGTTTCATAATTTTGTGATAGTCACAGAATTACTCACACTACATCAGGATGTTGAACGAAAAAAGAATTTCTTGTTTCCCTCTACAGCTTTTGGTTTTTCCTTATTAACTCCCACTAGATACAGGTGGAGGGGAAATATAAACATGTAAGATATTTTTACATTTTTTACTTAGGAATATAGGTTAATTTTATGAAATGATCTTTGGCAACCATCAAGGTGCACATATTTTGATGTTCGTTTTCCAATTTAGTTCATATATTTGACATTTCGGTATTATAGTTTGTAATATTTATCCATATTTTTATTCCTTAGGTAACACCTACCTATGAACTTTCAGTTTTTAACACGTAGTATCTGGATCATTCCCACTGATTATTCATAACTTTCACATCAATAGTGGCTATACAGTTGCATTTTGTAGTTTCTTTTTTTTCCAGAGTTAATTTAGCTGTATAAATGAATTTAGGAAATCTTCCATCTTTTTCTATGTTTTGAACCATTAACTAGTTCAGAAAATATACATTTATTGAATGGCTGATAGAATCCACACGAAGGGAAATCCAGGCCATGGATTCTAATTCATAATGTTTTTTTAAAAATTTTCTTTTCATGTCTAGTATTAATCTATTTTGGTTTGCTAATACATACTTTTAAAAAATCTAGTAAAAAAAAGTTTTTTGCTTGATAATTTTAAAACATACATAAAAGAATCAGTATTTACTTCTGGTGAAGGAGTGACTTAATGGATATCATAAAATCAATTTTGTATTTATCTGTGATGTTTAAATGCTTTCTTTACCTGAACACTTAATTTCTTGTTTTCTGACAGACTTATTAAGAACTAAAATTTCCCTCTAAATAGTACTTCACCTGCATCTTGCCAGTTTTATCATATGTTGAAATTTTTCAATACATTTTAAATTATGTAATCTCATGAGTTTTTAAAATTTTTTTCTCTTTTTCCCTAGATCTTTAGGTGGTGTTTAGCAAGATTTCTGCTACTGTTTAATTAGACATATTTAACAATATTCATTTATTCAAATGTACTCAGATTTTGTTGGCTGGTAAGCTGTCAATTGTACCAATAGTCCACATCTGCTTGAAACTAATTTTTGTTCCTGTTAATTACCATAACATTTTTCTTTTAAATGCATGTAATTTAGGTTTATTTTCACATGATACAAGTATATAAGCCCATATACAGTTTTCTTTAAACTGGCTCTTTTACCCAGAGTTCTTTTAAAGAGGGCTGCATACATATAAAGCCTAATAATTCTAGTCTTTTATAAATTTTCTTGTATTTTTCTACATTAATATAACAAAGACTATTATAAAATATCAAATTATAATTATTAACATATCTACAGCACTGTATACTATTGATTAAATATATGACTATAATATTTTCTTGAGATGTTAATCTATTTACATAAATAAATATTCTCTAATGGTTTTTCCTTAAATTTTATGACACCTCATATAACATGCCTCCTAAGTTTGTTTTTTAAGTATGCATATTTCTTACGTATTTATTTCCAAAAATATTCTATACTTTTGATTGCAATGTATCTTTTATAGACAATATATTACTTGACTTTCTTTGCTCCATTGTCTAATCTGAAATAATTTATCTTTCAATCATTAAGTATAACTAATTAACATTTTTCTTAAAATGCTACTTACTTTCTCTTAAACTAAAACCGTATTTCCTCTTCTCCTTTTTAAACTTATTTGCATGCCATCTTATTCTGTGGCTTTGAAATGTGCCCATTTTGTTTTTGTTCATTTGATGGGTAATACTAGCTTATTAAGACTTAAACTCAATTTTCCTATCATGTTGAAATTTACCAACATCTGTATCTTTCCGTGAAAGGAAAGTTGTCAACCCCTCTGGTCTCTCATGCTATTCCTGCCCTCCTTACGTTAGTCCAATATTGGTTTCACTTGGTATAAGATATGTTGATTTCAACATTTATACTTTTATTATTTGGTCATTTAAAAAAATTCAGCCACCAGTAGATTTTTATTAAGATTTTATTTATCTAACTTTTCATGTCTTATTGCTTCCAACTGGATTATTTACTCCTCTTGCTGGGAATATCCCCAAAGTTATTTCAAAGACTGTCTTTTTGTGGCACTATTCCTGAGATTATGTATGCCTGAGAACATCTGTAATTCACTCTGGTATTTAAATGATAGCTTAGATCAGAGGTCAATAAATGTTTTTCTGTAAAATGTGAGATAGTAAATATTTGAGGCCTTGCAGACTATGTGGTTTTTCTCTCAAGTATTGTATTATTGGAACACAGCCTTGCCCATTCATTTATATTTTGTCTATGGATGCTCTCAAGTATCTGGAGAGCATCCATAGACAAAATATAAATGAATGGGCAAGGCTGTGTTCCAATAATACACCTGTATGTACAAAACAGGTAGCAGGCTGGATTTGCCCTGAAGGCCATAGTTTATGACTATTGCCTTGGATGTATATAAAATGCTGGGTTTACTTTTCTTGTTGTTCTAAATGCATGTTACTACATTGTCTTTCTTCACCTGGTGATGTATTTGAGAAATAAATTTTATTTTATCTATTGTTTTTCTATGAGTGGTATCCTCTTTTCTCCAAGAAATCTTAGATTTTTCTTCTTTTAAAAAAATCATCTCAAATTTCACAGTGTGTGTCTCGAATTCTTGATATAGCTCTTACAGTTTATGTTTATTGTTCATCTATCCTATCTTGTTCAGAGCTTTATGAGCGCTTTCAATCTGTTTTTAATAATTCTAAGAAATTATTGCTTGTTATTTGTATGGATATTAATCGCTTTCTATTTATATCATTCTTATCTTCAAGGTTCCTTAATGGTTGTTGGTAATTCTAATATGTTTTTCTTATTTTCTCCCTCATCTTATCCATCTTATTTATACCTCCTGGGTGAATTTTTTGATCCTGATTTCCAGCACACTCACAATCTTGCTGCTATATTATTCTGTCATTCACTTCTAACACTGGATTCTTTAGCTCAACAATTATATTTTATATATTTCTAATATCTTTTTATCAGTCTGAAGATATTGCTTAAATTTTGGCACTTTTTTCCCATTAATTCTGCTTATCTATGACAGTTTTTTTGTATCTGCTGTTTTTTTCCATAGTGCTTCATCTTTCCAGGTGTCTCACTAGTTTTCCTTGTCATTTATTCTCCTTTTTCCTTTTCAGGGCTCTCTGCTGCCAAAGCCAATTAAATTTACCTAACTCTACTCTGTGCTTTTTCAGAATAGGCAATCTCAATTCATATGCTACTCACTTTCTTTCCACCCCAATACTGGCCACCCTTGAATCTTTCATTCATGTCAAAATCTGTTCCCCTAGCCATCTTCACAACTGTGGGTCTTGAGCTTTTGTCATTACCACAGCAGGAAAAGAGAGGAACCTCCGGGATTCCAGCCTGCCTTATTGCTTTTGGAAAACAACCTTGGCTACACATAGGAGGGCTTTCCAAATGAAAATAACATAGTAATTTATTGAGATTTAACATTGATTAGCACTGTGCTACGGTTTACGAGATATATGCATTATGATTTTAATTATACTCATCTGGTAATTAAGTAAAAAAGAAGTTGAGACGCATACAAGGAAACGTAGAGGTGGTTGGTAGGAGAGCTTTATTTCAAATCTATGAATGCTCTTGTGGGAAGGCTATGCTTTTCTCTGGTATGTCTTTGTCACCTACTTGGGAATTTGGTTTCCTCAGGAAGTGGATTGAATTAAAGTATCTGACCCTGTTGCTTATTTTTAAAAAGTTCTATTATTCTATGAAGCATAGATTTTACAAATAAAATGGAAAGAAATCATGTTTTCCTCAAAACAAGAGGCTCCATCTTTTCAAAATTAGCTGGTACATGAAATGCATAAATGAGAATTATCAGGTGACAGGGGCCACACACCTTAGTGGTCACTTTGGTCTTTAGGTTTTGGGGAGTAAAATACAGAAAAAGAGTTTGGATTTGAATTAACTTAAGGTTAAAAGCTACCTAGTCAGATCTTATAGTCAGAAATTATCTGAATTCTCTTGAATGTAGGCATCCTTTTAACACTTTCACCTTGTCATAAATTCCTTTATTAAACTATTTAAATAGATTTAATTGAATGATTTTAATTTATATAAAAAGGTGGTAAGACAAAATAAAGCTATTTCCCTTGCTACTATCTATTCCTATCTCACTTCCAAAAAGTTCTCAAACTTTATTTGATCTTTTAAAAAAAATTATATATAAATATTTCAAATACTTCAAAGACCCTGAATTTCCTCTGAGGTTAGTTCCTTTCTCCTTCTCAATTCAACTGCCTGGAGAATACCATTTTAAAATGTTATAAAATTATTTAATGCTGTCAGTGTATATGAACTCACTGAAAGCATATTTATGAAAGCATAAGTTACAGTAATTTGAATTAATTTAAATTTGAAAGAATCAAGTGTTTTCACTGAAATTATTTTTTTCTTATATCCCATAATATAATTAATTTAATAATCCTTGAGTCTCTATGATCTTGAAAGACCTGATGCAAAATATAAGGACGGACTTGTATTATATTACTTTTGACTTGAGAAGATGTATAATATTGTAAATTATTCAATTATGTGTAGAATTTTCAGAACATTGAAAATTGTATTTACATTGGATTTTTTTTTTTTAACGTCTTCTTTTTAATTTTTATTTATTTATTTATTTATTTATTTATAGCTGTATTGGGTCTTCGTTTCTGTGCGAGGGCTTTCTCTAGTTGTGGCAAGCGGGACCACTCTTCATCGCGGTGCGCAGGCCTCTCACTATCGCGGCCTCTTTTGTTGCGGAGCACAGGCTCAAGATGCCCAAGCTCAGTAATTGTGGCTCACGGGCCCAGCTGCTCCGTGGAATGTGGGATCTTCCCAGACCAGGGCTTGAACCCGTGTGCCCTGCATTGGCAGGCAGATTCTCAACCACTGCGCCACCAGGGAAGCCCCTTTACATTGGATTTTAACTACTGTTTTGAGAATTTATAGTAAAGTATATTACAGTAGCATTAAACTCTTACTGGTATTCAATATTTGATCATCTTCAACTAGTTATCAAGAGTGAAATATCATTGCAATTTATCTTCTATGTAATTGCCTCATCAAATTTTGATATGGTAATATTTTTTTTCTTAGACATTTTGTTGAAACTTAGTCATGTTGCCTTGCTTAAATACTTGATTATTAACCAAAAAACATTACTCTGTGTTTTTTTTTATACTGATGGCTAAGTAATTTATGCAGATAATTAAAGAAGTGCTTCAATTTTCATTACATCCTTAAGCATACTTTCTTTTCGATCTAGATTAAGCTTAATGGAGTCATTTGCATGCACTTTTCACTGATTTGGAGTTTGTTTGCAAACAAATTGTTATTGTAAAACTTATTGACTTAGTTTCAGCTTATTTCTTCAATATTGATATATTGAAATACTTTCAGTGCTATAACAAGCTTTCTTAAAGAAATCTTCATAAGAATCAAAGGTTTCCTTCTCTCTTGTTTATATATTGGTAAATAAAATTCTTTGTAAAGACTGGTGAATATAGATATTTTTATCCAAGGCCCTAAAGTAAAAATAAAATAAAGATACAGAAATGAAAATTGTCTGTATTGCTTTCCTGTCACTTGATAGATTAAATAATCTTTACAACATACATATTATCCTATTCAGAATATGAATAACCCTGTCATTATATATAAGAAAATATTAAATATGATTTAGTTATATTGAAATGATACCATTTTGTTTATTTATTTAGGTTTTTTTGCATTCTTCATGTGGATTTGGTAATTTTCTTAGATTATATTTTCCTTCTAGGGTCCATTTTAGGATGCTATTTTTCCTTCTAGCATGCATGTAAAGAAATAGATAATAAAGCAATTAATTTTTTAAATATAGCAGAAATAGTATGGTGACCTAAATTGAAATTGCCAAAAACAATTTACTACTCTACTTAAGCTATATTATAGAGTATAGCTCCCATAAGTCACAAGAGTCACAATATGTAATAACATTCTCTAGGAATTTCCTGGATAGAAGGCTCTTGGAAACATAGACTGAAAGTTGGTTTAGAGGTGATCTACAACAGTCCTCTAAGTTATTTGGAAAGATGTTTTATGTTCTGTTTTGTATAGTCTTCTGCTCCTTTCTTGTTATACCCTATGATCTTCACCATCTCATGTACTTTTGCTTTCCCTGCTTGTTTGACAATCTGCTAATCTGATAACGTAACAATTTGTGGGTACTCACTCCTTTGCTTCTTCATCCCCATGAACAGTAGGCTTTACAAAGAAAAGGGTCATCAATGTGGTTTCCTACTTAACATATCAGACAATTTTTCCTAAATAGATTCTTTGTTGAATAAGTGGAGACAATAGCTTTATTAATTTCATTAATTATTACAAATACGTGAGAAAGTATTTGTGTCAGGTGACTATATCCATTACGAATTGAGATACAAATCCTGCTCTCATATAAGTTTACGTCAATTTCCAAGAATTAGCAGTCTTCTGAGTGTCAATCCCTTGAAGTTTGTCTTGTTTAAATTATACTTTTAAAGTATCTGTCTTATAAAATATCACAGAATGAGAGAATCTTCACAAATTACTTTTGAATCAGTTTTCAAATTCATCTAGTTGTGATTACACATATGATATAGACAATGGTAATTGTTCTCCTGGATTTAATTTAGTTTACTTTATTTCTACAAATGTATAGCCACTTTTGGAGAAGTAAAGGAATCCAATTGATTTGCTACTCTTAGGTATGTAAAACCCTTAGAGATCTTATAAAATTACCAAAATCTGATATAATACAAATTAAATACAAACATTGAGGTGAACATGTCACTACAAAACATTTGCTAAGCATCTGAAAAACAGAAATTTCCTAAACATGCTATTTTTACTAGATCTTAATATTAAGCTTTTCAAGATTATCCAAATTTAAGTATTAAGTCAAATTGACTACTAAAATTTATTAAATCTTTTATCCTTTTTTTAGTAAACTTTCTTGGTATTATTAATAAAACCACTATTTAGAAAACATTTCATATTATGTTTGTAAAAGTAAAATTAAGTCATTATGACACGCTTATCCATTACATCACTTATAGTATTATTGACACATTCATTTGACTTTTATGCAAGTACATAATGCTCTTTTTTGAGAGGCAATGATTTAGAATGAGATCATAAAAGGGATGAAATGAGATAATCAGAAAGTTAATATCAAATAGTTTTTGAGGTTAAACTTAATGACTGTGATCCTTTAAAAATAATTTACTTTGTAATTTCACACTACTCTTTGATACAATGTTTGATTTATTCTAACTTTATTTGATTGGCCCAGACACAAAAATAAGGTGACAATTGTGACCTTGAAACCACATCCTATGGAGGTGTGGAGGTATAGAGTTACCCCACTCGCTGAACACTTTTATACTGAGAAATGGTTAGCACTGCATAAGAGATACTGCCTTTCTTGATTGGTCGAGGCTTTGTTTTCCAAATATCGAGAATGTGATCCTGATCTTGATTTACACTAATCGCTTTGACCTATGAACAACTATTGATCAAGGTCCCTCAATTCATTAGTGACAGGGACCATTCTATGATTCTATGATTCCTGAATTCCAGTCAAGGAGTCATTCTATTGTATCACTTCATCTCATCTTATTTTTTAAGGCACATGTCAGCTAATGGATATCCTTTTAAAAGGAAGAAAAGTTCAGAAGAATCTATGCATCCTCTATGTAATAAAAGTATGTTACTAAAAAGTTGGCTTTTACAACAGCACATGTGGTTAAAATTGAAGGATTTGAGTGTTCATTTCTTACCCCGGCCCTTTGTCAGTCCTTAATGATACTTGACAAGTTTTCATACTATCCCTGATTGAAGAACTCCCAAGCAAGTATATTTATACTAGACAAAGATTGCATTTCCTTTATTCCTCCCCTAGATATTAAAATAATTCTTTTGATTTTAGATAGTTGAGATTTTGCTGCATTCCAGTGGCTACAATACTGCCTTGCTTTCTTCTCATACTGTTATAGATGTTGTGAATAAGAATCATGGGGAGAGTGACAGCCGCTCACTTAGGTGAGGTATTGTTATTCATCTGGAACGATCACTTGTTGCTCCTTGAAGGTTGGACATTATTTTTTATAAGGCTGACCCAAAGAAGTATTTTCACGAGCACGTAGGAATGCACACCCATCTCCTGCCTGCTTTATTTTTCCCCTTCCTGACCAGTAAAGAGCTATGCTAAGCCACTATAAATTAAAGGATAAAGGAAAACTATGACAAAATTTTATAGATAAACCTAATTCATGCTACTCTTTATATTCTTCTCTTCATAGCTCATTAGGTAACAACTTGGCGTAAGAACAAAGGGATGGGAAAGAAAGTCACTGGTGAAAGCACATAGTATTTGATCTTTGTCATAGGAAAAGAAAATATATTTAAATGGTATTTTAAAAATAAAACATGCTTGGGAAAAAAATGAAAAAGGCTTTTATCAGGGCTTCACATATATTTATTTTAGTACTACATCTTTTCCAAATCTATAAAAAGAAATAAAATCCTATTTTATTTAATTGTTGTATGTGTTTTGTTTTTCCTTTTTATTTTATCTTATTTCAGTTAGAACACGTAACATGAGTTCTACACTATAACACATTTTAAAGTGTACATTATTATTGGCTATAGGCACAAGAGAAGATAATTTAAATATTAAACAGTGATATTTTATCATAGGCCAATAACATGATATAAAATGTGAATCGTGTGTGTGCATAGTGGGAAAGAGAGTAAGAGAAATGGAAAGAGTACTTTAAAATAAATAAAATAAATCTCTGAAGGTAATTCCATGTTCAAGTATTCTGGGGAGTTATATTTTTCTGTTTGACAGCTTTTAGAAAATCAAACTATATTAGATGTATAGTGAGAAATAACATGATGATATAGTGCTATCATGGAGTAATAAAGGAATATTTGTCATTATATGAACTTTTAATTATGAACATCATGTTTTATGATGAGTTGGCATTAACTGTTATTTTGGGGATATTTAATATTGCAAACATTACATTCTTTGTCCATCTTCAAACTATCATGCAGACAAATCGTTTTGATTTGATATAAAATAATCATTATTTAAATAAAACTAAATAATGTTTCTAAATATAACAATTTAAACATGCTTCATACTCTTCAAGTACTCAACAAAATGTGATGGTTTCTGACAGATCTTTCAACATAGTGAGCAAGTATTAAAATTATTTTATTAAAATGACACAGTCCAAAATCTCTGACTCTTTAAGCATTTATCTTATACACAGTTTTTATTAGAGGCATATATTTCTCCTTAATTGTCTTGAAATTTTCTTTAATTGACCTCAAGCCAAGAAACTGAAATGGCTGATTTGTTACTGATTTATTCTACCTTTTGAAATTTAATAATTTAATGACAAATATAAACATAGCATATTTTAATTATTATAGCAGTAGTAAACTAATAGGTCTGTTATTTTGTAAGAGCAGTCTATTTTATAGACTATTGCATATTATTCTATCTCAAAGAGAAAGATTTCTACTAGTCAAAATGCACACCTAAGAAATTACTAAAGTGAGGATAGACCAGTTTTTCACTATGATGTCCTCTTTATGTAAAAATCATCTATATTTTATTCTAAGTTAAAATGTAACTTTTTCAAAGTGTGCATTCTTTCTAAAAATAGAGTTAATATGTGAAAAGAGCTTAGTAAGAACTCTACATATTTGTGTCTTTTCATTATCCATGTTTTGTTTCATAAGTTTTCTGACAGGATATTACCAAAATAGTATAATATATAGATAATATAATATGGTAATTATGATCTGAATGTTTGTCTTCCCCAAATTTTTACATTGAAACTTAATATCCAATGTGATGGTATTTGGAAGTAGGGCTTTGGGGAGATAATTTGGTCAGTTGTGTGGAGCCCTCATAAATGGGATTGGTGTTCTTTTTAGGCAATGAAGGGACCAGGGTACTCTCTCTTTCCACCTTGTAAGGATAAAGTGAAAAGTAGGCAGTCTGCAACGTTAGAAGAGGGTCCTCACCAGAACCGGACTGTGTTGCACCTCATCTCCAACTTCCAGCCTCCAGCACTGTGAGAAATAAATATTTGTTGCTTAAGCCACCCTGTTTATGGTACTTTGCTGAGCTGACTAAGACAGTAATAAAATGCCCCCAAAATAAAATATTATATTGAGTATATGAAGTGTTTCATGTATCATAAATAAAAAATATAGATGGATGTCATCTATACACGCAGCTGTGACTTAATTCTGTGAAGTCTAATTTAACTATCTTAAAAATTCTCATACCCTAATTTCTTATATAGACTCTGTAATTACTGGGCTTAAATTTAAGCAGTGTATTTCTGCTCACCAAGTGCTCAGAATTGCCTGTTACTTGTCTTGACCAAGAGTTAGTCAGGCTTCTCTCCTCCCCAAAGTTCCCTGTACTGCGCCTCAATCCTTAAGCTTAATCAAGAAAACATCTTCCTTTAATGGCTCATTCTGACTGTAGAAATAAATATTTCCTGTTAAACTGTCTTGATCATGTCTGCTCAATTCAACCACTCACCAAATAAAAGTCCCTGCTAGCCATGCTGATCTCTCTCTCTATTAAAAAAATGACTTTTTTTCCTGTTTGATTTGTCTTTATTTGGTACTGCCATTTGCCTTCACTCAGTATCTTAACATTCTAGGTAGAATGAATTTGCCACATGTGGTTAAGAATTAGAGACCAAAGTTTCAAAACTTTGAGCAGGTATTATTTTGTTAAAAAATAAATATGTTGAAATGCAATGGGACATATGGCAGAATGAATCAGACAATTTTTTTGCTTGTACTCAACAAAGAGTAAACTCTGACTAAGGCATTATGGAAAATTTCGTGCTCTCAAATTGAAGAGAAATGGAATTCAGATGATAGAGCTGTAATTAAAACACTGGAAATCCAAATGAAGTAAGTAAGGTGAAAGGAAGTGACTTAACACCCTTTGGGGGCACAAATACATTAAGGAACATGATAGCAAGACAGTGAAGAAGTGCTCTTCATTTACTCTAAGGAAAGATACGAGGAAATAATAGATCTATGGTCACACAGAATGAAGTTACAAAGATATAAATACTATTTACATATCCAAATGAAATACAGTGAAACATAGCAAATATCTTGGTTAGGAGAATTGGTTAGGTAAGAACAGAATTTTTTTCCTGGTATCTCAATGTTGATATCAGAATGTTGCTCAATGTTGCTTTTAGATTAAGAATAACACAATTCAACAGCTTTTTCAAAGCCACGATTCTAAAACCTTTGAAGTGTGATATTGCTTTTTGAGTGGAATTCTTTTCTTTGCTTGCATCTTTAAGATGGTAATGGCGAAACTCCTGTTAGTAAGGAAACATATGTAATTATTATTAAGGAGGTTATTGAGTTTCATTTTAGTTTTGAGAGGGTAGTTATATCTGAATGAAATATACCACCACTAGTTTTATTCTTCAGACAGAGCTAGTATTCATCTTCTTTGATGTATTGCCCTTCTATTGCTTATTCACCTTAAATTACATTTCATTGTTTCCATCTTGAACAGTAATAGTGTCATCATCACAGATGAGTTTCTCGCATCAAAAAGTGTGTACCTGCTGTTTTCCATCTGCTTTTCCTGCTCTTTCACCTTGCTGGGACATCTAAGAAGATATATAATAAATCAGGCAAAACCTCCTAGTATAAGGTATCTCTCGTTACAGGATTCTGAAAGAAATCAAGTTAATTTGCAAAATGGGAAAAAGTTTGTTTTTCATATTCAGCTAACATTTTCTTTTATCATTTACATTGCAGCATAACACATAAAAATCCAAAATTCAAGAGTACATCATGAAGAATTTTTACAAGTTGTAGGAATTTCATAATCTATTCCAATAAAAAATTATATATGAATTATAAGTTTGCAAGCCTAAAAATCATAGTAAAAGATCTGTCTTCTAAAATTTCAGACACTGAGTTTACTTATGCTTTTCTACTAAAAATTCTGTTAGATATATTGCACTTCAGTTCAAATTTCCCCAAAGCTTAATCAAAGGTATGCCTGTCTTCACAAGTGCTCTGTTTTTTAAGATATGATGCAAAAAATAAAAGAAAATTGTAAATGATTCTTCATTTGATTTGGATGGAACATTTATCCTTCTGGATTTTATTGCCCTGGGGATGAAAGTGAAGAACTAAACAGAATATATGCAGACTTTCAAAGTATTTTATTAATGCAACCATGAAATACTCTATCATTTTTTGCTTTTAAAGGTAGATAGAAGTGAGTAGTGATAATGTAACAAAATTTGCATAGGCAGTTCAATCAAGCCATTCCTCCCCCTTAGATTGTTCAGTCAGGCACTTTGAATCTCATGAAGATATATGGTATCTATAAAAATAAATATATGTATATGAGTATATGTATATGATTTATATCAATACACTGTATACATTCTAAATTACAGCATTTGAAAAGGCATTTCTTTTCTAATATATAGGTAATTTCTGATCAGGTAAAAGTCTCACCTGCCAAAGGAAAGTGTATTTTTTCAATTTACTAACCTTGCCCCACATTTATCAAAGCAAACTTCTGATATCAGAGTCCTAATTGGTCTCCTTGCCTCTATTTTTCTCCCAGAAAAGCATTCAAAATGTCAAATGTTGGCTACCCAGAACAATCTGTTGATAAAGCAAAGTGCAGTTTATTGTTTACCACAATAGTGGAGGTCTTTTCTTGACAGAATTTTAGTAGCATATCAGAAGGAGATGGGCATAGGTGAAATATATTAGAGGTTCGTTGTGGAGTCTGATTTAAGATGAGTCTTTCAATATGAGGTCTTGATTAGACTGGGGAAAAATTCGTGATGTAATAATTTAGGGTTGGTGGACACAGAGGATCAAGTGTCAAGGATGGGGCTTAGAGGCAACTTTTGTAGAGTCATTAAGCCTATTTGAGCTATTCATTTTTTAGTAGCTGAATACTTTCCAAAAGTTTTTGAAACAAATAATAAATATTATGTACACTTTCATCTTCCTGAACAAATGTTTTCTGGAATAATAAGGCCATGTTAATTAATGTGAATAATTGCATAGTAAGTTGTGTTAATAAAGACATCAAGGTGTGTGGGTGTAGATAGATTTGATTCTCAGTATCACCTTTAATTGTCATTATTCAGCTTAAGCTAAAGAATAGAACATCGGCATCTGGAGAAGTGGGCAAGCCATTTCTTCATTTCTCGTGAAGTGTGGTAATCATATATTAGGTATTAGAGGGTGTTTGTTTCAACCTCCATGAAAGTCAGATTTCCCTGTTCTTTTACTTGGAGGGTCACTTGCTGCACAGGACAGCAGCTGCACAGGAACATTTAATTTCTGGTGATCACACACTTGAACATTGCAACACAGAAAATACTAAGAGAAGGATTGAGGTCAGAGCCTGTGAATCAGTTTTTAAGCCAAGGCTCAGGAGTGCCTACATTGTCAAAAGAACAGGATCTTAACTCCAACTGGAAAAGCCCGCCGACACATACAGCATTACTATCTAAAATATCTACATTTATGATATTTGCGTGCTTCTTAGATTTTTTTTTTTTTTAGAATATTGTTTATAAGAAGAGCGTCTCAAGTCTGTGGGAAATGCCCAAGGTTTTGAGGGGGTGGATTAAGCGCCCCTGCCTCAGGTAGTTGTTCCTTGAACACATCCTACTTGCACTTTCACATTTGCCTAACAGACTTTCCAGAGAAGGTGGCATAAGCACGGGTATTGCCCCTGGAGCAGAGCCTTCGCCCTTGCACAAGTTCAGAGGTCCGAACCCACTCTCAGGTGGTGTTCCTGCATTTTCCACCACAAATTACCGCCAGGTTGATGTGTATACTAATTACATTTCAGGAGGACTTACTCTTTTTATGTTGTGATTCCGTAGGCACAGCCCTTATTAAATATTTTACATACTTTAAAAAAATCCATACATACTAAATACCTTCTTGAGAAGCCAATATTATCTATGGAGACCTATTCCAAACTCACTAATGTTCAATTTAATGAACCCCTTGGGCAAGGAGTTCTGTAGCCTTGGCAGCTTTATCTACTTTTCTTGCTATTCTCTGTACTGTGGCAAGGAGTATTCTCCCTACTGTGCAGGCCTCTTCTAATGCATCATTTCAAGAAGCTTGAGGGAAAAAATCTAGAGTTCACCTTAAATTATTAGCATTTAAGATTCCTGGATGTCTGGCACACTATGGTGTTTGCCATGGAAAAAAATCACTTAGTGGCTGAGCAGTTTTCAAATTATACAGGAAATCAACTGATTGTTAAAAGAATATAGTAACAAGGGAAGCTTGGTGACTCCAAAAGCAAAAGGTGCACAAATCCAACAAGTGAGTTTCATCATTCACTTGGGCCAAATCACGAAAAAATTGCAAGCAGTTATAGTTATTGACTCGTGCCAGGAAATGAATAAGAAGGTAGAATGCAATTTTTAAAATGTGTGACTTATGGGTAATAGATGTCTATTAATTGTCCAAAATTTTAAACCACTAAAAAGAAAAGAAAGTAGCTAGGAAAAAAAGTGTGCTTGCATATTTAAGCCTGTCAACATGTGGCTCTCCCTATTTGGATCTTATGTGGAACCTATCTACCTCCTGAAAACTATTTGCTCTAGAAGATTTCTAAGAGACTTCAGTTCACCAGTCTTCAAGTGATTTGAGAATTACTGTGTCTCTACAAGGCAAACACTGATAAAAGAATGAAATTTGTTCTCTTCACTGATGTGATAGTTGTTAACAGTTATCTCATAAGGTCCTTTCTATCAGGGTTCAAACTATGTCTTTCTCTGATGTTGCTTCAGAGACCAGTTCTGTAGATTCTGTTCATGCAGAGGTTGTTTAGGAGGATGTTGAGGAAAGGCTGTCCACACCTGCTGGAAAAACATGAGTCCCATGTGATACATGTTCATGTCTGTTTGACAGAATATGAAAATTAGAACTGGAGGTGCTATTTTCAGAAACATAGGACAGCCTTCCAGTAATTTTTAAGGGGAGCGATGAACCCAGAAAGTGTCGACCTCACTGTCATTAAAGTCAGTAGCAATACCTTAGGCCATAAGAGTCTCTGAAAAGTTTGCTGATTTTAGTTCCAGAATTCCATTTCCATTTCTACCTCTTCCAAAGATTGGAGATGATAGGGGCAGTTAGATGTCTTTTTAATTGCTAAGGCAATTAATATCTTTACAAAGATATTTATAATAGTCCCTGTGTTTCTGTCATTAGAGTTATTGTGGAATTTCCCAGGTTGAGAAGACAAAATTCAGTAGTTTGTTACTGTTAGAACCATAGTGTTCCAGCAAAGAAAAACTCCAGCTCATCCCAAGAATAAGCACACAATGAGAGGAACATATTTAAAAAATAAACTTATGGTTACCGAAGAAGAAAGGGGCAGGGAAGGATAAATCAGGAGTTGGGATTAGCAAATACAAACTATTTTATATAAAATAGATAAACAACAAGGTCCTACTGTACAGCACATGGAACTGTATTCAATATCTTGTAATAAAACATAATGGAAAAGAGTAAATAAATAAAATATATTGCAAGTTAGCTGCATGAAATCCAGTAGAAGATGTTCAAAGGGACCCCTATGTTTGGTTCTTGACAATGTCTTGCTTTTACAGTTTTATGAGAATTACGAAAGTGACAGATAAAATCTGTACTTCCTAAAATTTCAGTAGCATTTCCACATAAATATTAATTGAAAACAGTGGCCAATTTGTATTTTTTGTGGTAAAAAAACTAAATGACTCTGGCTAATAAATTATGTTCATGACCATAAGCAAAAATGGAAGACAGTAAAATTCCCAATTGAGTTTTAACACATAATAAGTAGTTATGCACTTAGGTACGTTCCTGGATCAAAAACAGATTATGAACAATAAGGGCATTACCTCTTGACATAATACATCTTCAGAAAATTGTCACAAAATTTCACCATATTGTCCCTGATTGATGAGGATGCTGAAGTAGAAGAAAGAAAGGGAGAAAGAGAGAAGGAGAGAAGGAGAAAAAGAGAGAAAGAAAGAAAGAGAGAAAGGGAGAAAAGGAGGAAGGAAGGAAGAAAAGAAGGGAGGAAGGAAGAAAGAGAGGGGTAACTATTCTACTAATCTTTGTGATTGATCTTGAGTAAGTTTGCTATTAATTCTGAAAATTATAAAATCATTACAACATATACGCTTTAATTTAATGCATTCAATTTAAAGAAGACTGAATTTCTCTTTTGATTGTAAATGTAATTAACAATACAGCTCTTAAAATAGTTTTGAGTTAAATACTTTTTGAAGAATGTCAAGACAAACATAATTATTTCTTTTATCCTTCCTTTTATAATATAAAGGGACATCTTAGGTCATTTATAAAATTTAAAGTGGCAAAATAAATGTACAACACCATTTTCAAAGACATTTGGACATTTTGTTATTTTATAACTATATTATAATGCTAAAGAATAAGGGTGTATTAAAACTCTGTATTATTACCACAGTTTGTTTTTCCTTTTAAAAGCATCCAACTATTTATAGATTATTTATCAATTACTCAGTTTTATGTTTAAATAGGATATTTATGTTAATTTCCTAATTCCATTTACCTTTAATATGTCAATGTTCACATATATATCAGTTTGTCTTCTGAGGTTGGCAAAGAAATTATAATAAGATGTTGATAAAATAGGTAGCCATCTGGAAAAAATAACTTTAGATTCGTATTTTACTCCAGTTGATGTCTACAAGCCAAAGACCCCAGGGACACACATGAACACACAGGAACACACAAATGAGGTTGGGTTTATCACTTGCTGAAGTAAAGGACACCACCCCATTTAAGAAACCAAGGGAATGTCTGGTCATTTTTGTGTTTGTATAGTACCTTTGTTTCTAGTCTCTAATTATGAATTATCATTTCTATTGTTGTATCCATGCCACAGAGAGTTCTAGTCAGATATTTATTTTCTGTGAAATTACTAATGTCAGTAGGGGAACCTATCTGGGATAAGTTGGCCAGCTACCAGCTGTCATCTGTCAGGTATAATTATTTCTTCCCTGACAAAAATTCTACTGTGTTGAAGATAAAATACAAAAGTGAATCAATTAGAATATTAGAATAATAGCTATACATGTATTTACTCTTATCATGACAGAAAACCAAATAGTCATATGAGACTGAACATTTTGATTACACACAAAAATCAAAGATGCCTGCACACACACCGAAAAGAAAACCTTGGCTAAATATCACATGGCAAAATGGATGGAAATATTTGTAGTAGAGAACATGGATAAAGAATTAATTCTAACAAGTATGAATTGCTATAAGTGAATTAGAATAAGACCAACAATCTAACAAACAATGGGCGTGAACTGACTATAGAGAGGGAGCTATAGTGGGCTGATAAATATATGCAAAGGTGCTTACTTTCTTACAAAGAAAATTTAAAAGAACAATAAAATATTAAACAAATTCAAACAACAATAAAATATTATTTTCAGGTCTTGGTTGAGTTGTCAAAATATTAGGGAAACAGTAATTCTTATAGATGGTATGAATTTATTTGTATTAAAATTTAAATATATTCAAAGTAGTTACAAAAAGTGAAATATATCACTATTAAGAAATCGTGTTATTACTAATGATTTTATTCATTAAAAAATGTGGCAGGATGTTATAAAATGTCAATGTTGTTAACTGTGTATGATGATTACATAGTTGTTTTATATTATTTTTTATTATAGTGTGTTTTCTACATTATTTTTTAATTTTAAGAATATTTACAATTCAGTATAGAAAAAAACACAAGGTTGGATTAATAGAGAAAAATCAGTCTCAATGAAATGGAGAATTTTCAGGAGGCAAAAGAGCAGCTATTTTAGTTGAATGAAATTCATATATTTGTTGAATTTGTTTAAAATATAGTCTAAACCACATTTAGCTTATCCATTCATTCATCAATGAACACTGTGGTTGCCTCTACCTTTTAGCTACCGAGAATAATGCTGCTATGAACACAGGTGTACAAATATTTCTTGAGATATTGCGTTCAATTCTTTGGGTATATGTCTATAAGTAGAATTGCTGGATTACATGGTAAGTCTATTTTCAATTTTTAAAGAATCACCAAACTATTTTCCACAAGGTTGTAGCATTATACACTGCTTTCAGCAGTGCACTAGAGTCCCCAGTTTCTCCACACCTTCACTGACTTTTTTTATTTTCTGTTTTTTATGGTAGCTGTCTTAAGGGGTGTGACGTAATATCTCATTGTAGTTTTGATTTACATTTCCTTAGTGATTAGTGATATTGAGCATCTTTTAATGTGCTTACTAGGCATTTGTATATCTTCTTTGGAGAAATATCTACTTAAGTCCTTTGCCCATTTTTGAGTTGGGTTATTTATTTTTTGTTGTTGAGTTTTATGAGTATTAATCAGTCTTAAAAAGGAAGAAAGTTCTGACATACGCCACAACATGTATGACCTTGAGGACATTATGCTAAGTGAAATAAGCCAGTCACAAAAAGACGAATACTGTATGATTCCACCTCTGTGAGGTACTTAGAATAGTCTAAATCACAGATACAGAAAATATAATGGTGGTTGCCAAGAGCTGGGGGAGGAGGAAAATGGGGTGTTAATGTGTAATGGCTGTAGAGCTTCAGTTTCACAAAATAAAAAGAGTTATGGAGATGGATGTTGGTAATGGTTGACAACATTGTCAATGTATTTAATATCATTAATACTTCTTTTCCTTTTTTCTGTATGGATTTTGGAAGTGATTAGGGGACCAGAAGCAGTCATAATATCATAAAAAATAGTGTTATTTTAAGTACAGTCAGTGTACAGTCAAGACCTATGTGTCTCACTAAAGTTATGTCTTCTTATATCATTAAAAATATAAATCCATGAAGAAGCTACTAAGACCACTGAACTACTGCTTTAGACCCATACGAAATGCCTAATAGTTATATTGCTTGAACTAAAATGATTGTTTTGATATTAACCATTACTGAAATCTTGATAGCTTTTTCATGACTTTGATAATATATTAACTGAAATATAAAATTTTGCTACTCATAATAGAGATAGAGAAATAAAGAGATCTCATCCAGTTCTGTAGATGCTGTCAAAAGATGATGATGATATTATAAATAACTCAAGAAAAAAATTAGAAGAACGAAAGAGAGAGAAAGAAAGAGAGAGAGGAGAATATCACAAATATCACCTATAAATATATAGAGTTTCATTTAAGTCTGATGATTTTTCTCTTAGGTAACAGTAAATATTGAAGCTTCAGGAAGAAAAGAAGCCTAGCACACTAATTATCTGTCTATTCTCCCAACATTATCCCTGACTTAATGACACCTATAATTTTTAGGGAAACATTTTTACAAATGGTCAACAAGATTCCCATCTTCTCTGCTCCCTTTGCTAAATTCCTTCAATTGTTCATCCTTGGTGCATTTGGGTGAAATAGGAAAAATATTATAAGCATGCCCTCAGAATTCTGCTATCTTTAATTATTCATACAATTCTTGTTGATTGTCTTGAAATTCAAAACTAGGCTGATGATTTAGATTTTATCTAACTCTCTTTTCTCATGACTGTAATGTAAATACTAATGGTGTAATCCTCAGACAAACTGCAAATAGTTTACTAAAAATAATAAAATAATCTACATTTTATGCTAACTATATTTTATGCAGGAGTTATTCTTTTGAAATAACCATTTAACACGGTGGGATTTCAAAGTATGTTAATGCTAAATCCCAAATTCAATATTTTTAACATATTATTTTCAAATACTATCAACTATAAATGACAGCTGAACATTTGCACATAAGAGACTAAACAATTCTTTTTCAAGAGATTTTCAATAAACCTGATGACCACAGCAGCATCTGTAGTTAAAATTTTCAAGCAATCCATGTGTGTGTGCTGTAAGTGGTGTGAGAATTTAGCATATGTAGTGTTTGATGTTTTAATCATAAGACTGAGTTATTAATTAAAGTAAACTTTTTACTCTAGCCAAGTGGAAGACATATTGCTATAATTAGAGTAACAAATGACATCTTAGTAACATTTATTCTGCAGATAAATAAAGCTCTTACTAAAGGAAGTGGCCTTAATCTTTCTGGTGTTAAAATACCAATCTTCCATTATCACAACTGTAGCCTCAAAATGTGCTGAAATTTAATATTTGCCAGCACTTTTTTGTACCCACAAATAATTGCCTATAGACTAGATGAGAATATCTGTTTCATCCTAACCTTAATTTTTTAAGTGCTAGTTCAATGTATGATCTTGCCTTGACGTGAAGTATGTTTCATAGGACATATCTGGAGTTATGTTCATGTAGACTCAGTCAGTGACTGCTCTGCCAATGCTTTTCAAGCATAAGTAATTCTAGCATTTATTTTCAATCACCCATATTTTGATAGTTAGTACCTCTTCAGTCTGCCAAGTTTGACATCTGCTGCATCTCTCATTCATTGAAGAACTACTCAACACTTTATGCACTTAAGAAAATGAATGAATCAGATGAAGTCAGGTTAGTTACCTCTCTTTGATTTATATGTAAGAGGAGAGAAACAGTGAGATAGAGAGTTTTAAGTGAAGTGATATGTGAAGAAGGACAACTATGGACTCATTTTAATTTGTATAACAATTACACATGAATGTTAAAACAATATGATAGAAATTCAAAGTGAGAAAAAAATACATATAGGAGATAAGTTACTTAAAAATCTTCATCTGAGTACTTTTATATGGCATATGTAAAACTGGAAAAAACATGTCTTAAATGATGTGCTAAGCTGTTTTCTAATTATTATTTTATAACTATTTAATTTTTCTATTCTTAATTTGAAGTATAATCTGAAATTAATGTCAATGACTGTTTAGGCTATAATATTATATAGTAATTCTAAGTCAAATTAACACTGCCATCTAAATGTGACACAAATAGTTCTGTTATTTTCCTGGCCTGTTACCATAATTAATTGTATTGTGACACATAGAAGTGAGTTTAAGAGCTTATAAATAGTTGTTACTTACCGTTGATAAATATTATACAGTATATAAGAATACTGTCTGAATAAATTCTTTAGAGCACACATATTGTTTTTTTCATTTTTCCTTCTCATTAAAACAAAGTTCTTAAGTTTATATTCAGAATGAGATGGTTAAAACTTTGTATTTATCAACTTCAACTTTGTATCACACCACAGAATATAATAACAGAGAAATGACTTAAATAATTATTTCCAAACCTTCCAAACGATATGACTTAACATCTGGCAAATTTACAAGAGAAAGACATTAGAATTTTTATGACATAGAGTCTTCACTGTAACTAATGTTTATGAGCTACAATATGGAAACGTGTTCTGGTTCTCTATTCCTCTTCCTTCATGTGGATAACATTACTGGAACAAAAAAGTTTTGTGTATCCATTAATAAGTAAATAAATGTAGATGCATACATACATAATATAGCAACATTTTTAATAGATTATACAGCTGTCAAAAAGATTTTCTGCATATTGTTTAAGCAATCAAAATGTTGATATTGACTTGAAAAATAAATGCTAAATTTAAGGGAGATCTTGGATATTAAAACATGGATGAAAAATAGTGAATATATACTTCTCAAAATGGGGGGATGGCTGTTCAAATCACCTTTTTATAATAAAATTTTAAATACTTATTACATATTTGAAATGTATCACACAAAGCAAAAAACAAAAGCATCACAAGCAGTAATTTGTGCTAAATTTTCTTCTATGAATGTGTATGTGTACACACATGTGTAACATTCTCAAAATAAAATACTCAAAAATAATCAGTTTTATTAAATAGTCATTTTTCATAAAAATGATACAACTCATTCCTGAAAACTTTGTATGAAAACAGAATGTAGGGAATTATTTTATTCTGAATTAATATTATTATATATATGTAACATATATGTGTATATATGAAACATCACTTTTTTAACCTGTGGATGAACTACCTTCACTGATATTGGGAAGATGTACTTTTAGACATATGCTTCTGCAGGGGAACAGAAACCAGATAAAACTAATGAAAAATCAGATCATCTAATTGGAAAGTGAGCTACCTGCTCTCACTCTCTCTCTCAAATCAATGGAGATAACAATTGAGCTACTCTGATCATCAATTAGTCATACAACACTGAGAGCTGAAGGGATCAATAAAGTAAAAGAAACAGTCATGCTTCCTTTTCAAAAACCAGCTAGCCCCAAATACTGAAGATCATGTTTTATAATTATTCTTACTTTTTACCATTTAAAACTATCAAAGGCTTTTCTTCTTTCTCTTAGCAGTTTTTATTTCTTTTAACGACATTTAAGGGAAGCATAATGACGGTAAGTGATTTCCGTCACCTGTCAAATGTGTTAATAGTATTTTAAGTTGAATTTCCTGTTGAAAATCTGCTTCTGGAGATCCATCTCCATAACCTCATAAATATTCAGTCCAGGAAGAGGAAATAGATCCAGTTTCAAATCCTTGTCTTCCATTAATTTTCTGTGTTGATTCATACATTTACATTTTGTGGATAATAAATGCACTCCAAAACTCTTGTGTTTTAGGAGTTTTTCTTTTTTAATAATGAAATTCATACTACATCAAAATAATAAAATATTCTTGAATAAATAAAATCTATTACTAAATTACATCAATCCAATGGATGGAATTTCATTTAAATTCTCTAATTTTTTAATGCTTATTATAGTGCTTATGAACGTGGTTTGATTAAAATTAAAATTTAAACTACCACACTAAATTGTTATGTTATAGTACCTATAGTTTTGTTTGGCATTTTCTCTATGAAAAGATACAATTGGTTGTCAGATGCCATATCATGTGATTCAGTGGTTCGAAATCTATGTTGTTTGAAGGAACAGATAAATGTAATAGCAATACTTATTTATACACAGGTGGAAAGATACATAAATAGATAAGGAAAGAAAGATGTGTATTGAAACTCTATTTACATTATATTTTAAAGTAAGATACATTTTCCCAATATTTATATCACAAAATCATAAACTATAATTCCTTTAGGAAAACACATTGTAGTGGGCATGGTTTATTCATGTCTTCTTCTAAAGAACCATGTTATTATTGTGCGAGTTGACAAAATTAAAAATCTACACATATAAGTTTGAATAAAAATAATTTCATTATATAGACATTGAATTATTCAAAACACATGTCTTTTGTATTCATCAAGTGGGACTTTATTTTTATATTGAACAAAGACGGAACTCAGAATTAGATGAGCACATTTTTACTATTCTTAGGGGATTATGAAAACAGTTGCTGTTATGTTGATGTTTTTCTCACTGCCTCATTCAGTATCATTACTGTATTTAAGAAACAATGAGACACTTGCTTACTATTCGAAACTGTTAATGCAATAGTTATAGTCAAGTGTATGTATGATCAATTATAAAAGCTATAAAAGAGAGCAAAGTGAAATTTCTGTGTCAGTTTAAAGTTAAATGTAGGTAGTAATATGAAAAATATCTTAACTACAGAGTTCCTTTTTAATATTTCAGAATGTTTAATATTGTGTCTGTTTGCATATGTAGTTTTTTATAGTTCTCTTCTAAAAATTACATATGTTGAAAAACCATGTCCACTTTGTGAAAAAAAGCCTATCTATAAAATACAAAGAGCCATATGCTGCTTTTCTTCTGCAATTTCTTGTGCTTCTTTTAAATTGAGTCTTTTTAAATGCAGTGGAATCTCATTTTAATATTAATTGTAACATTTTGCACTTAGGTAGTGCTTTTCCTCTGAAGAAAGCAAAGCCTTTAGCAGTGAAAAATCTCAGCCATCAGCCAGGACAGATATGTGAGGAAGAACTTCATCAATGAAAAGCCAATTTAAACTTGGAAGTGATTTGAATTCATACCCCTTTCAATCAGGCAACAGGAAAAGAACCAATTTTTCACCAACCCTCAGGGTTTGCTTCAGAAGAGAAAGGTAAATTCCACTGCTGGAGACCTTGAGGTTCTAAAGACATATGGGAAAGAGGGAAGAACAAGAATTACACTCTAAACCTGTCTACATGAAGCTGATAAAATGGATTATAGCATGCTAGGCATGGCCTGATTCATTCCAGGAGCAAAATGTCATAAGTGATACATTTCTGGGCAAAGAATACTGATCAAAAAGCCCAGGAGCACAGCAGAAAACACACACACACACACACACACACACTACCTTTTCTATTCTCTTCTGTGTATCAGTGGTAGTTAAATGTACATCCGTTAATGTCAGAAATAACTTTGTTTAAATCCTTATTCAGTCCATTGCCACTTTAAAAGTTCACAGCCTTTATGCCTTCATCTAAAAAGTGAAGACGATGACATATTTCTTGACAGATTGTGAAATTATAATGAAATAGAATATGTAGTTTTTAAGTTAGTGTTTTGTTCATTGGAAGTATTTGGTAAATGATCAATGTCATCAGTATTCTTACGCAAATATAGCTTGTCAAATGACAAAAATAATACAATTTAGGAAAGAGTTTGATGTCCTTTATTCAAGAGAAAACAATCCATAGATGAGGGAGCACAGTGCCTTACAGGACTGGAGCACTCTTCCAAAAGGACTTTGGTAAGAGCGAGTATATAGAGAGCATTAGAAAAGGTAATGCTGAAACAGGACATGATTGGTTAGGAGGTCAGGGATTTTCTTATAAGGCTAACAGGTCCTATTTTCTAGGTTAAGGTAAACTAGCTAAAGCTGAGTTGAAAGATTGTGATTGCTCTTAGGTTTCCTTGACAATGTGCTGTTTCCCATAAGTGCAGGCTGATATACGTTTAGATCTGTGACTTGGGCCAGACCACTATAGCAGCCTCCATTTGGTGGGTCCCAATATACAAATTCACTTAAGCTAAACTAAAACTGAACAGATCTCATCTTTACCTCAATTCAACATCCCTGATTGAAACACATATTTTGTTACATATTTTAAAGAGATATTTGTCTCTACTTTATTAGAAAATAAAGATTATTTTAAATAGTGTTATGATCTCTTCCTGTTACCAATTTTTCATAAGTTCATTACTTGAAATTTTTAAGTACCCTTCTTAAAAATCAAAACTCAGAACTAATTTTACTCCATGCAGTTGTTTTTTGCAGATAACAATTTTAAACATGAATTTTATTTTGCATTAAGTATAAACCTTTCCATATACAGTTGCTTATTTTAATGCTAGTTTAATTTGAAAATTCCTCTGAAATATAAAATGTCTCAACTTTTCCAAGAAAAATGTAGTACCAAAATACATTATCAGTAGTAATGAAAAATGTTCATATACATTTATCTCTGTGAATTAAGAGTGGCTTAATGTTAAGAGAAGTAGTATTTTGTTTGGTACTTTAAGTAAAAATTATCCAAAAGAAAAGAAAATCACCCTAAATTTCTTACACATATTCTTAAGAACAAAATCATCTCTCCTCTCTTGATATTTCTTTCAACCTGTAACAGAACCTGAGGATAATTTTACCCTTCCAGTCTTCATTCTAAATTCTGTTTATTCCCATTGATACCATTGATCAGGTTGCCTTGACTAACCTGAAAATTTGATGTAGCAATTGCATTAACTCCTTGATACCATATTTGGACATCACCTATGTTATCCAGTATTTGCCTGTTTCCAATTTGCCTGTTCACTCTGGCAGAAAAAGAAACAAGTTATCTATTTATTTCGTCATTCCATTTTTATCTTATTCTCATTCTGTCTTACTCCTCCACACATCCCTGTACTGACATACCATCTAGCCACTTGTAAATAAACATCACTTGCATTCATGATATTTGTAGGAGCTGCTATTTTGGACCACAGAGTATTAATCATCTTTATGACAGTGGTCAATGCCAACTCTAACTTTCCATGGAAGTTAGTTTACATCCTTCATTTCTCCATATTTCAAAACACTGATTTCCAAAACACCAGCAATACAGCAGACCCTTATAGTAACTACAATAACTGTATTGACTTTGATCCAGGTAGAAACTTCAGTTTATGCAATTACATTTGACATATTAGGTCACACTTCACTATTGAACCAGTTAACTCTCTCCCTCTGTAATTCAAATCTTCTCAATTTCCCATGGCAAGTGCACATTTCCCAACTAAAATGATGGAGGAGAAAGAATATCAAGAGGTCCACTCTGAAACCCTACCCTTCCTGAGCAGTAGTGAGCCAGTGAAACCTGCTGATTGCAGTGCAAAAACAGGCTCTAGAATGAACCTCTAAATCTTTGAGGTGAATGCAGCTAACTCATGTAAATATATCCAGTAAAATGACTGTTGTCTTAAGACAAGTGTACGTTAAAAGTTTATCATTTTTTCCCTTGAGGCTTTATCTGGACATTCATTACTATTAAGTTCTTCATCTTCCACTTAAAGAGAAGGATATTTTAGCCATAGGTTTCTGATGATTCATCAGATGTTGGTACATAACACTGGATGAAAGATTATTCAATGTTAGGTGATTTTTTTTTTTTAAGTTACTGTTTTTTTAAATAGATAACAGATATCCATTATATGAAAATAACCTGATCATCAAGGGAAATTCTGACTCAGCTTGAAAATCAAGATTCCTATTTCCTGGGATACTTTGTAATTATAAAATACAATTTTAATTATAGGAAACATTTTATAATGTATTTAATAATACAAATTAGAAAATGGGTCAAGTAACAAACAAAATTACCTTCAATTTCCTTAGCACAGTGGGTAGCACATGAGTCACATAATCTAAAGGTCCTACATTTCACAATGTTTAAGAATAGACAATATTTCACCAATATTTATTGGGCACAAATTGTGTACTAGATTTTACTCAGTGAACAAGTGTCACAAGATCACTACTTTTATGACATACATATTTCAATGGCTATGAAGGTGAGGGGCATTTTAGTTGGAGGGTGGAATAGAAACAGTATTTATTAAAATAAATATTCAAACCTTATTTCGTATCTGCATTTCCATTTTAGCAGCCATATAAGATCTATTTAAACTGAAACTTTCAAGAGACTTCTGTTTCTGTCTAGCAAGGTTATCAAAGAAGATAAGATCCACCATCTTTTATTTTTTTCTTGTTTGAGGATATTTGAGGTTATAATCATGCACTTATCTGTACAAGATCAAAAAGGAGGTGTTCCCAATATTAATGTTTATTATTAAGCTTTTCAGCTATCTGGTAACTCAAGTGGTCTATAGTTGAATACACTCTAAAGCCAGATGGAATATCAGAAAATGTGTATGAGGTTTTAATTATCTGAAAACACGAAATGAACTGTTACTCGTGATACCTGGAGATTTTAATGAAGAGCATACATATGTTCTTCTTGCTAATTGAAGATGAGCTTCATTTTAACAGATTTAATCTCTTGAGTATTTAAAACATAAAAAAGAGAAGGATTGAAAAGAATTTTAAAAACCCAAAGTAAACTTTTCTAAAACTCTGCATGTTGAATATAAAATTATTGGAGGTTTATATTTTTATATCACAAATGATTGTGTTGAATATGTAAAGTATCAATGATATAGAAGTTCATGAAATGATAGGTATTAATTATTTCACAGTTAACAGATGATTCAACCAAAACATTCATGATATATCTGAATAAAGCATTACATCTACATATTTAAAGCTGAGTATAAAATACATTAAAAAAAATCAGACTGTACATAATACATTAATAATAGCTAGTATTTAGAGTTAGAAAATTCTTAGATGTAGAGTTTAGAATAATTGAAGTTTTATTTTGTAAGTAGCCCATGGAGAAATTATAACAACTTTAAAAGAAGAAAAAAAAGGAGTGTTATTTGAAAGTGAAAACAATGCATCAAAGCTGAGAAAGCAAAATAAATTTAAACACACTTTAAATGTGATAAAAAATATATACTGAGAGATTCTAAAAGTTAGCTGGAAGCCACGTGATGAGCTATGTACAAGTCACAGAACTGTATCAGTGGCTAATCCAAATATTGCTTTGGGGATACAAATGTAGAGAATTGCCCATGAAAAACTGGAAATATAAATATGAATAAATCTGAGAAGAAAATGAGGCAGGGCAGAAGATCCTTTGTCAGAGGAAAAATAGTTAATATCACTACAAAGGAGTTTATGGTTTAAACACGAGGGATAGTGGTGAATAGCCAGAGAGAGGTTCAAATCGGTATGAAAAAAAGTGGGGAGGGATGGGTGCTTGGCAGGATCTACCCGAGCACCACCCAAAGTAGATAGGGCAGTGTTGGCCCACCTGGCAGGTATGTTGCTTAACTTGTGGTAGATAACAAACGCCATGGCAACTTGATGCCATCACACATTTGCTTGAAGCAACTGTCAATATTTTGATTGCCCATTCACCAACTGCTGACTGTGCCAGACACCAATATGCTGACTGTGCCAGACACATATTTTTATTGCAAACTGTTTTGTTTTTTGTAATTTTATAAATTATTTTCTCCAAATAACGTAAGTGCATACCCTGAATCTGCTCAATCCTGGGCCCCTGATGAGATCAAATTTTTAGCTGAAGGCTTGGATTTTCAGCCTTAAAGGTAATTTCACCAAGATAATGCCAACTTGTGGGTACCTGTCCCATATGACCTTGACCAGGTGAGAGGCTGAATAAAAATCAAGTTGTTATCTTTGTTTTGAAAGAATGTCATTGTCATCATGATGTTTTGTTTTAACCTTATTTCTTCCAAACTTCTGCTTTTAATATGTCAAAGCACATCATCGTTCAAATTTCAATTTTGCTGATGACAGTATGGGGAGATCTTATAGTTTGGAATGATATGCAACTTAGAATGAATTTAATCTTTTCTAGAAAAAAAAATGATTCGCTAATTTTTATACAACTCTAGTATGCAGAGCATATTGTTAAAGGAAGGCACATTTCTCCTGAGTGATAGTTCAGAGGACTTACCTGTTGAAATTACTGAATGCTGCATTATATGTTTAAGGCTTGTCATCTACTCCTAATGACATGCAGTAATTAAGGGGAAGGGGTTCAGGACCTCGCATAAGCCACCCAGCAAGGAAGAAAAGAAAGTTTCGTTTGACAAGTAAAATATATGTTTTAATAAAAAGTAGTGGGACCCAAAACAGGAGAGGATTCTGTCAGCAGATATGTAGAATAAGGAAGCATGTAATTAAAAATTGTCATATTTGGGAGTTCAATAAGTGGAAAAGTAACTTGGATAACTGCCTGAGGATTTGTTGGTTTTGAGATTCCAAATGCAGATTAAATGATCTATCCCATTCTTTGGATTGGGGTACCAAGCATAACATACGTTATGCAATGATGCAATGCAATTATTGCATTAAGAAGTGGTACAGGGCTTCCCTGGTGGCGCAGTGGTTGAGAATCTGCCTGCCAATGCAGGGGACACGGGTTCGAGCCCTGGTCTGGGAAGATCCCACATGCCGCGGAGCAACTAGGCCCGTGAGCCACAATTACTGAGCCTGCGCGTCTGGAGCCTGTGCTCCGCAACAAGAGAGGCCGCGATAGTGAGAGGCCCGCGCAGCGCGATGAAGAGTGGCCCCCGCTTGCCGCAACTAGAGAAAGCCCTCGCACAGAAACGAAGACCCAACACAGCCATAAATAAATAAATCAATTAATTAAAAAAAAAAAGTGGTACAAATTAGTGTTTACTTACCAGAACTGTTTATTTCCAAAGCATTTAGAATAAAAAATAGGATGATGCAATCCTGAGTTAAATCTGAACCTGTTTAAATACTGTTTAACTTGAGTTTGAATTAGTTTATAAAGTGGAGTAATTCATAAATTCTAGGACACCCAAGTAAAAGAAATTGGGAGAACATATGACAAGATAATGAATTCAGATTGATAAAATGTTGCAATAAATTTTACATATATTCAGCTCTTTTAGAGGGCTTATTCCAACTTAGTGTCTAACCATCTGAGGACACAAAATTGGTTTATCATTCTAATATTATTATATGACTGGAGCAAATAGAAAATTCAAAGTTTTGTTTTTTAAACCTCTTCCTGGTTAGGTGTTATAAATCCATGACCTGTCTTTTTATCATTTTGGTTAATGCATATTTGTTCCCTGGCAATTGCTTTTTTTTTTTTTTTTTTGATTTTTAAATAATTAATTAATTAATTTATTTATTTTTGACTGCATTGGGTCTTCGCTGCTGCACGCGGGCTTTCTCTAGATGCAGAGAGCAGGGGCTACTCTTCATCATGGTGCACAGGCGTCTCATTGCAGTGGCTTCTCTTGCTGCAGAGCACAGGCTCTAGGCATGAGGGCTTCAGTAGTTGTGGCACATGGGCTCAGTAGTTGTGGTGCATGGGCTCAGTAGTTGTGGCGCACTGGCTTAGTTGCTCCACGGCATGTGGGATCTTCCTGGACAAGGGCTCGAACCCATGTCCCCTGCAGTGGCAGGCGGATTCTTAACCCTTGTGCCACCAGGGAAGTCCCAGCAATTGCTTTTTATTCCACCTTCTCTGGAAAATATATTTCATTTTGTTTTGTTTTTACATAACCAGAAATGTCATAATCTCCCACATCAATATGCTTTTTTTAAGCCAAATATATGAATATATGTTCATACAATTAATAATAGGTCATTTTAACTTCCAATAAATAATATATTATAGAACATCTAACTGCATAATTTCCTTAAGAATATGTGTGGAATCATTTACTCCTATAAGTTTTCTCTCAGTTTTATTGGAATCTTTCTACAAACCCTGTTTTTTTTCATTAAATTATAATTGCTACTGAGTCAGCATGAGGACATTTCAAGCACAGACAATATGACAATGAAAGATAAAGACAGAAGATTGTTACCAGGATAATATCCTTCTTTGTCATGGTGAGGAAAGTGTCCATATTGACTCAAGTTGCATTATTGTCGCTACTGAATCGACACAGTTGTAGGTCAGGAAGCCCAGTCTCTGCTATGGACTTCCTCCTGAAGGGCTGGTTCATTTGAAGGTGAAAGAGGTCCTGGAATAAGTGCTCAACTTTCTCACGAGAGGTCAACAATTATACTTGGTATTGTGGTTTTCACTTTTCCCTTATTTTAGAAGAAGCAATTAAGCACACACTGTGAACATCTTTAAGATGTGAACATTGTTACACTCAGGAGTTAACTCCTGTTTAAACACAAGAGAAGTGCCAGAAAGTGTCAGTTAAAACCTTTATATAATTTTTGCTGTATGATCCTCACCGATTTCATTTGCCTGAATCTTACTAGAGGAGCATACAACTGTGCACAGTGGTGGGTTAACATTAAATTCATGATGAAAAATCTCAAGTGCATACTCACAACTGTCCTAAAAATGTTTTCTCATTTTTCTGGTATCTGTCATCAGGTGTTCTTCATATACTTCAATATACCCTAGTGTTTGCTCTTACCTTCTCTTGCCTCATAAGTCTGAAAATTATTTTAAATAATAAAAATAAATAGAAACACTCAGACAGGAATTATTTCCTCAAACAAATATATCCAAGTATATATCAATCCATACTCATTTTCTGTCTTATTACATTGTACCAAAAGTCAATCTCTCAACTTGTATTCAACACCTCATTCTTCATAGTTTCTCAGGAACTTTGTTACTGGAATTATGTCTTTTTACGGGATCATCAATTGCTAGTCAACAACTCCATTAATATATTAATATGGATGAATATGGTATTTCTTCCTTATCATAAGGTATCCTCCTTAAACTACATTTCTTCACAGCAATGCCCATTTCGTTATCCTTTTCACAGTAAAACTTCTTGAGAGTTCTTTAGGTTTGTTGTCTCATATCCTCATTTCTAATTCTCTTCTCAAAACATTCAGATTCTGACTCCACCTCTTTGCTCAAACTGCCACATACAAAATCTCCAGAACTTTCATGCCTTTGAAATCTTTCTCCACTTCTCAGAAATGGTAACTCAGTGACCATGTCTTCTTCTAGAAATCTTACTAATAGTTTTCCTCCTACCTTACAGGCTATGCCTCCTCAAGTCTCCTTTTCAGGTTTTTGTTCTCCAACACTCATGAAGTTGATATGGTTAATCCTCTCCTCTCTCCATGATCTCTTTTAGTCCACTAGTCTAATGCTTTCATCATTTCTGTATTAATTATACTCCCATTGATATCTTGGAGTCAGATATTCCTTCTGCCCTCCAAATTCATGTACACAACTACATGTAAACAATGTTCTCATATCATTTCCTTTCCTCCAGTTACTCTCTTCTTCCTCTATTTTAGGTTAATAGAACCTATAACTGTGAAAAATGATCTCAGTTTGTCATTTCCTGTTTATTTTCCTAATTCCCCCCACTATAATATGAGTTCCATGAAAGCAGGGACATTTCTGCTTTATTACTACTAATTTACTAGCTTCTAGAAAAGTGACTGTCACATATCAATAGCTCTGAAAATTTTTGTTAAACAAATAAAGGTATAAATAAAACTTGAGAAGTCCTTTGTTGCCTGGAAAAGTACTTACTTATAGAATAAATGTGTTTTAGCTAAATAAATGGGAATACATACATGGCTATTTGAGTAAAGACCTGGCCCTTGGAATGGATTGGATTTGTTGTTCCATGGGTATCAAGTTTCAGTTATGAAAGACAAATGAGTCTGTGAGATCAATTGTACAGCACAATGCCTGTCCTTAACAGTGTGATACTGTTCACTTAAAGTTTTTTACGAAGGTAGATCTCATGTTAATTGTTCTTACCACTCGCATAAAAAATAATAAAATAAAATAAATACAAAGGGGCACAAGGAAACTCCGGGAGGTGTTAGATATATTTATTACCTTGATTGTGGTGATGGTCTACAAGTGTGTGTAAATATTTATGTATATATATCTCCAAACATCAAATTTTATACAATAAACATGTGCATTTTTTGGTATACAATTATATATCAATAAAGTGTAAAAAATAGGAAACATCCTTTGTAGGATTGTTTCTTTTCAAGATGGTTAATTTCTGTATGCTTGGGTACATTTTATAAATTATCAAATAATATCAAGCATTATAATGGCTAAAATATGTTTATAAATTTCATTAAAAATATACATTAGAAAATCTTTCCTAAATCTGATCGCTTCCTTCCCTGGAAAGTACCTGCCTGCAAAATTGATAATAATTATTAATGTTTATCAAATATTTATTATTGATGGTATAAACATAACTACATTTTATAAATTATTTCATTAAATACACACAAAAATATTTTGATAATTAACCAAAAAATATATATATATGGAGACTGAGGCTTAAAGACATAAATTCTTCAGGCTAAATCTTCCAGCCAGTAAGTGCTGGGAATTATAATTTAAGAAAAAGTATACAACACTTGCCTAAAGACTAGGAATTTTTGGAGAACTTTTTTCATTGGATTATTTATTTAATACATTATGGAATACACTGTGGATTCCTTTCTATATAACAAATTTTCCAATAACACATGGATCTTTTTTACTGTTCTTTGAACTCACATTGTTTTGCTTTCTTCATATTAAATGCCAAATGCAGTTTTCAAAACTGCTAAACATTTTCATTTATTTTACTTTTCCTAGAGAAAGAATGTCCTTAAGCATAAGTAATTCTCTCTCTAATGTGGCTATTTAAATACTTCATTTATTTAGGTTCCCTTCATGAATCTTTAGCACATATTTTAGGAAAAAATTATAACTCAGCTTCACACTGCATTTTATATCTGTGTATAGATGGGGTTTTTATTAAAATTTGGAGTTTGTGTTAAATGTTATTTTATTATAGCAATAAAACTTCATTAGCTTTGATCAGATGACTACACAAATAACCTATCTGAAACTTCCAAAGTATGCAAAAGAAGCAAGCTCATAATGCCAAGATAATAAAACACTTCTAAACAGGAAAAAAATTCAAGGTTGGTAGAAAGGAAAGTTATGTTAAAGCAGTTTAAATAGTACTAGTATTCTTTTTTTATGGAAACACCACAGAGTTGGCAAATTAGCAGAAAGAGAAATAAAAGCTTAATATGTAAATGTATGCTTGGCCAGGAAAAGAGCACAGCAGCATGTGATATGAACTTCTCATTTAACAGAGTTGGAGCCACTGGTCTAGAGAAGCTGGATGGATTCTTTGGGACCTTAAAGACATGACTTCTAGCTCCAAGTCCGTTTGGCTTTTCCTAACTCAAAGGTACCTTCTTTTAGGAAACAGAAGATGCACATTTACATGACACCACACTAGAAAAAAATAAATGCAGGCACAAATTGTTTCACTGGTTGTTCTCCATACTTTTATGAAATTTACAGATGATACGACTTTTATGTTTTGTGGACCACATAGTTTCTGTCTTTACTATTCAATTCTGCCTCAGGAGGGTGAAGGTAGCCAGGGACAGTGCCTACATGAATGAGTGTGGCTGTATGCTAATAATACATTTATGACACTTAATTTTGAATTTCATATAATTTCAACTCATCAGGAAAATTTAACTGCGTTCAATCATTAAAAAATGTAAAAACCATTCTTAGCTTGAAGTCCTTACAAAAACTATGGTTGCCTGGATTTGGCCAGCAGATCCTAGATTGCAGACCCTCGTCTGCATGAATGAAACCACTACCACTCCCCATTACCTCCCATAAGAGGGAATGGGTTTTGTCCTTGTTGTTGTTTCTTGTTAGATGTATAAGCAGGTATTTTATTTAAACAGATAGAGATAGATTATTTAAACAATTATTTTGAGATTTGAAAAGGCACATGTTCTTAAACTGTGAAGAAATTGAATTAATTTCAGTAGCCTTTGATTGCATTTCTCATCATTGAGATTGTTTTACATTTAATATGCAGGTGACTTTTATTTCAGAGAAATTACCATGACTAATTATGTCTAATTTACTTCTAGCTTATGAATTTTCTGAAATTGGACAACAGGTCTTATCAAATATGGTAGCTTCTCAGTATTTAGTATAATGTTTTACATCTTGCCACTTAAAGTGTGGTCTTCAGAACAGTCTCAGTATCACCTAGTATCTTATTAAAAATGCAGAATCTCAGCTTCCAACCAGGCAGATACACTTAATCAGACTCTTCATTTTAACAAGGAATTCCTAAGCCCAGCACAGTTGAGAAGCTCTGTTCTATCATACAGTGAACATTATGATATTAAAAACAAATTGCAAAAAATATGCCCTACTGAGGTAATTCCCTTAAGTGTTGAGAAGATAAGTTTACCTAAAAAATATTGTAACATTATGGATTATTTAAGATATACAAGTAGCAAACCCGCCTCTACTCCAGGATCACCTGTGTTATAGCATTGGAACTGACATCTGTATCTTGTAGTCGCTTTGTGGACAAAGGGAAATGTTTAGTCTATAAAAAGATTCTCATGAGAATTCATGGAAATAATGTTAACATGGCAGGCTGAATGATGTCTCAGGACCATCCTATCCCAAAAGGCAGTATTCTAGGGGTCCAAAGAAACATGGCAAAGCCCCTCTGCTTTTAGAGCCATATCTACCTAGCATCTTACCTTAACCCTTACTACATTTTTTTCGGGAATGAGGCACTCAGGTCACACAGAACCCAAATATCTGTAAAAATCATTATCAATTTCTTCCTTCCTATAATTCTCTGAACTGGAAGGAACAGACTTTCCATTTTCCCTTCCTCTTTAGAAAAGTATGATTACAGTCACATTCTACCCTAAGTTGTCCCTGGCTTATGGTCTAATAAAATATTATTACATGATCAGTTATCCATATGACCTGTCCTCCATATGCTATCAAGAGCTACATTTATTCAAAAATCTCTTCTTCCTTTTCTTAATAAATCTCAAAAGGACAATTTTATTATGGAGTTAACAGGGTATTGACTGATCTTAAACATAAGTATTTTTTTTTCCATAAACTGATATATGTCATTGATTAACTATTAGGAAGCCAATGTAACAGGATTTTGAGGAAAGGAAAAATACACAGAAAATGTAAATGCCTATGTAATGGCATAGTAGATCATTCTAAAAGTTAAACTAAAACTAAGATTTAAGGAAAGCAATTAAGTTTTCAGAACTTTGATTTTTGGTTGCTTAGTTTATAATAAAAGTTGAACTTTTGGAATTGAAGCAGATGGAAGTATGTTTGATAGACTCTTCTTATTCTACCATTCCACAGTCATTTGTGCAGATTTTAATGGGTTTGCAGAGCTGTATGAAGCAACATATATTATGATGTAAATGCCATCATTATGACATATGCTTAAACTTCTGCTGAGAAATAAATAAAATATCTTGAAATGCCTGCTGTTTATCCCAGCTGTTTATTTCTCACAGCCCATAAATGGAAAAGTCACACAGTTTAGCATTTATATGCTACAGAGGCATTTGGAAATAATTAAAATTCTTCCAGAGAGTCCTTTCCTTTTGTTCTGAATTAGAATTAACTCATAATTTCAAGAAAAGAGGGCAAAAGCATTATTTGAGACTAAATAAAGTGTATATATATTTTCCCAGGAAAGTAAAGAGATTAACAAGATTTGCTTTTTTTCTCCCAAATTTCTAATAGTGGGATAAATAAGTGAGAGGACATAACTGGGGACAAGTATAGGCCACCCAATCTGTATGCCTGGCTACATTTCCAGTGAAGAAACAACTACCAGTGGGAAGCTTGCTTCTGTGGGTAAATTAGGTTGATTGAAATGATCTGACTTATGTTGATGCTAATACACACAAATAAGGGAAAGCCAAGGGAGTTGCATTTACTTCATTAAAAAATGGTGCAATATCTTATGAAATTAAAAACCAAGCGTGTTGAAATGTTCTACAAATACAATCTAAAAATATAGTATTTATATATAAATGTTTTAATAATTATTGTTTATTTTTTTCATGAATGTGCTACAGCCACATGCCCATTATATAAGTATTTCATTTTGTTTAACATAAAATTTAAGTTACTTGAGTTTTACGGAAAATGTGACAGTACATTTTGAATTTGTTATTATGACAATGGCTAAATTTTAAAACATGGTATAGTATCAGTTTTTTTTTATTTTTTAATGTTGCAGAAACAAAAATACTATGAAGAACTTCTCAAACTTTTCACTCATAGTTGATAAACATAACCTAACAATCAAAAAACATTCTTATTATACAAAATAATTTGAGAGGAAAAAATATTTGAATTATTTTTGCTGTCAAATTGATCTCATAATTATATCCCAACATTTTTATTTAAAATAATTTTGATCAACTGAATTATATATATAATAAATATTGTATATCTAATTTATATTAATATTATAACTGTATGAAATAAATTTGCATATATTATACAATTTATATTATTATAAATTATATGTTATATATAAATGATCCTTTTAGACATATTAAACTTAATATGTTTAATATCTTCCATGCCTCAATTCATAATTATCTATTTTCTCGTGTGTAAGCAGGTCAAATAATTGATATTTTAATGTGAAAAGCAAATCTTCCACCTAAAAGTAGTTTGTTTCAGATGTGTGTCCATGTGTTGTGGTGATTGTGTCTCTGCGAATAAAGTAAATGGTTAGTGTTTAATATAAACATTTACTGATTTTTAAATATTAAGAAAGGCATAAATGAATCTTTGCTAAATCTTGCCCTCATTCTTCATGTGGTAAAAAATGGCATTACTTTTTCACTCATATAAGATTCACAAATGGTGTGCCTGAAAATAGTCTCAAGGAAAGTCCTATTTAAAGTTCAACAATTATGTGGGCTCATTTGTTGAAACTTTAAAAAAGAGCACAAATTACTAGTTTTTTTTTAAGCTTTCCAATTTTTAATAATATAAAAAGTTTAGTCACACAATCTTTTCTTCAGTAATTTGTCTAAAACAACAATATGGAGACAGAACTTAACCTCTAGGAATATTTACACAATTCCATGTGGGCATCACTATTCAGTCATTTTGAAAGATTTCAAAAACTTTAAAATGTGTAGTGTTTGAGCTCAATGTCTGAACAACTAGAGAAAAGTGTCTTTTATATGCAAAATTTACAAAGGTTAGAATTTGTAAACATGGCATATAAATAGTGTCTCTGTGTTTCTAATAATTTTGTCCTTAGAAAACCTAGGAGACTAAATTTACATCCCCTCTAAAATAAGAGAAAATTGAGCCTGAATCACTTATTATGATAAAAATGCTTAAAATATCACTAGACTTTATAGTGTAATCATGAATGCATTCATTTTTCAAATACTCGTGTTAAGATAGGCAGTAAAATTTTCCAAAATTTTAGTTATTTAAAATCATTCTGATTACTGGTGGAATAACATTATATTAGTCAAATTCAAGAATATTTTCAGTTTAATAAGTTATATTTTTCTGTTTACCCCTGGAATAAATGTTTAATGTTTAATGTGTATTTTCAAATCATTAGATTATTTCTCTTTTTAAAATATTACATTTTAGGGGTGTGTGTGTGTGTGTGTGTGTGCATGTGTTTTGGGAGATACACCTTTAAGAGTTGACTAAGTTAAAAGAGGAATTCAAATCATAACTTGTGGCAATATATTCTGGCCATTTCAATTAAGGGGGATTGATTTTGTCACAATACTAACCATGCCAACTGAGAGAACTATTCCTGTGATCTTAATCTTCCTGAAACTATTAAAATTATATGGATAGAGCATTCCCTCTTAATATTTAAATATTTCTAGAATATGGACTTCTCACTGTATCCAACACTTTAGCCTAAACTACCTTCAGCTTTCATCTAAGCTAATAGAAGGAACTCTCTAAACCAACAGACTTTGGTTGGTTTTAAACATAATTTTTTACCAAAATTAAAAATAAAATCATTCCATAAAACAAATCATATTCTGTGCTTCACTTTTTTTTTTTAACATTTTTATTGGAGTATAATTGCTTTACAATAGTGTGTTAGTTTCTGCTTTATAACAAAGTGAATCAGTTATACATATACATATATCCCCATATCTCTTCCCTCTTGCGTCCCCCTCCCTCCCACCCTCCCTATCCCACCCTTCTAGCTGGTCACAAAGCACGGAGCTGATCTCCTTGTGCTTCACTTTTAACTTAAAATCCTTTCACGGTTTCTCATTGCTCTTAGGCTTTAAAAAAAATCTTAACATGTTCTCCGAAGACCCCTGTGTCTGGGCCCTACTTAACTTCTTTCTCCTCCTCTAACAAGTTATCTCTTGCTTTCTTTTTTTTTTTTTTTAATAGTAATCTTATTTATTTATTTATTTATTTATTTTTATATTTATTTTTTTTTGGCTGTGTTGGGTCTTCGTTTCTATGCAAGGGCTTTCTCTAGTTGCGGCAAGTGGGGGCCACTCTTCATCGCGGTGTGCGGGCCTCTTCACTATCGCGGCCTCTCCTGTTGCGGAGCACAGGCTCCAGACGCACAGGCTCAGTAGTTGTGGCTCACGGGCCTAGTTGCTCCGCGGCATGTGGGATCTTCCCAGACCAGGGCTCGAACCCGTGTCCCCTGCATTAGCAGGCAGATTCTCAACCACTGTGCCACCAGGGAAGCCCCTCTTGCTTTCTTAATTGTAGCTCCAGTGGTCCTCGTTCAGATTCTTAGATCCAGTCACCCCTTGGCCTTTCTACATAATGCTCCCTCTTCAGACAATTCTTTACTCTTATTTCTACCAAGATAAAATTGAATCATTAGCCAAAGGGTCACATTATTAGTTAAAAAAACAAACAAACAAACAAAACCTTTCTGATCTCCATAACCAGGTGTAATCTTCCTCATGGTTTTGTAATATCAGGTACCTTCTTTCACATATCACATATGTCATTTCACTGTGTGTGTGTTTGTGTGTGTGTGTGATCATGTGCTTACTGTCCCCTAACTGAACTGCAAATTCAGGATCTTTACTTGATTTTCCTTAATGTGGTTTCCCTAACAGAGAAGTTGAATAGGAGGGACAGTGACAAAGAAAACAATCCTAAACAGCATGAAATTGGGGAGCACAGAATGGAATAATTTTATGGGAGACCAGCAATTACAATGACAACGTTGTATGTCAAGAGGAAATAGACTCCGACTCTAGATTGGAGGAGTGGCGGAGATTTGGGGCTATCTATATTTCACTGTGGAATGGCCTCTGCCTAAAGCTTATGTACTCCAAGTGCAAATTATAACCTAAACCTCAAAAATCTCATCCAGCCATGGCACAAGCTCAGGATTTAGGCACCAAGTCAAATCATCTAATTAAGACTTCATGAATGGGTCTTTTGATACAAATCTTCAGAAATAGAGATTTGTGACCTAAAAAACCAAGTGATCTTGAAACCATCCCCATACAATATACAATGTGAGATAGTAAATCAGTATCCTGTGGCTGCTGTAACAAATTCCACTTGAGATTGACATGTATACACTAATATGTATAAAATAACTAATAAGAACCTGCTATATAAAAAATAAATTAAATTAAATTTAAAAATTTAAAAAACCAAAAAAACAAACAAAAAAACCCCTAAATTCCACAAACTTGGGGGCTTAAAACAATGGAGATTTTTTCTTTCATAGTTGTGGATGTTGGAAATCTGAATTTTGGCAGGGCTGTGGTCCTTCCATGGTCTCTCAGGGAGAATTTGTTCTCTGTTTCTCCCAGCTTTTTGTGGCTGCTGACATTCCTTGCCTTGGTCTATATCTCTTTCTGCCTAAATTTTTTCATCACCTCCCCCTTCCATGTGTCTCTCTCTCTCATCTCCCTCTGTCTCTGTCTTATGGGAATACCTGTGATGACATTTACAGCATACCCAGATAACCCAGGACAAGCTTCCCCTCTCAAGATCCCAAACTTATTCAAAACCTTTGCCCAAAAAGACAAATATTACCTTTTGCCATATAAGATGATGTTCACAATCTGGGGATTAGTATGTGGATATATCTTTGGGGTAGGGGAGACCATTCATCCCACTACATATAGGAAAAGGAGAGCTGCAGTAAACACTCTTATTTAAAAAAAAAAAAAGTTGGAACAGAAGGCATATAACTGGCATTGTTTCATAGTAACTTTGAAATTGAGCCTGGCACATGCTACCAATTCCCCCTGCTCAGAAGGAAGGTAGTGAACATTGCTTAGGGTGCTGTTCTGATCCTTCAGAATAGTTGTTGTAGGTACTTTGCACCAAACTTGGACTCTTACTTCTGTCTTATTATCTATTCTTGTTTGCTTTTATTATTTTTTTTTCCACAAAGAAAGTCCTATACTTTGGGCTGATTAGTTTTCGCATCCTTTGGAAACCCTGAGGCTCCTTTTCATTTTAAATTGCCTCTATCTCTTTTAGTATAAACTGATGGTACTTCTGTCTACACAATTCTCCTAAAAACCCTGTGGATATCTTTTTTTTTCTTTTTGTAGTTATAATAAATATATTTTATTTCAAAAATATGTTCAGCATGTTTTATAATTTTTTTTAACTAATATTTATTGGAGTATAGTTACTTTACAATATTGTGTTAGTTTCTACTGTACAGCAAAATGAATCAGCCATACATATACATATATCACCTCCTTTTTGGACTTCCTTCCCATTCAGGTAACCACAGTGCATTAAGTAGAGTTCCCTGTGCTATACAGTATGTTCTCATTAGTTATCTATTTTATACATAGTATCAGTAGTGTATATGTGTCAATCCCAATCTCCCCATTCCTCCCATTCCCCTCTTTCCCCCTTGATATCCATACATTCGTTCTCTGTGTCTGTGTCTCTATTTCTGCTTTGCAAATAGGATCATCTATACCATTTTTCTATATTTCACAGGCATGCATTAATATACAATATTTGTTTTTCTTTTTCTGACTTACTTCACTCTGTATGACAGTCTCTAGGTCCATCCATGTCTCTACAAATGACCCAATTTCGTTTCTTTTTATCGTTGAATAATATTCCATTGTATATATGTACCACATCTTCTTTATCCATTCCTCTGTTAATGGGCATTTAGATTGCTTCCATGTCCTGGCTATTGTAAATAGTGATGCTATGAACATTGGAGTGCATGTATCTTTTTGAATTATGGTTTTCTCTGGGTATATGCCCAGCAGTGGGATTGCTGGGTCATATGGTAGAAAAGACAACCCTCTGAATGGGAGAAAATATTTGCAAATGAAGCAACTGACAAAGGATTAATCTCTAAAATATACAAGCAGCTCATGCAGCTCAATACCAAAAATATAAACAACCCAATCAAAAAATGGGCAGAAGTCCTAAATAGACATTTCTCCAAAGAAGACATACAGATGGCCAACAAACATATGAACAGATGCTCAACATCACTAATTATTAGAGAAATGCAAATTAAAACTACAATGAGGTATCACCTCACATAAGTCAGAATGGCCATCATCAAAAAATCTACAAACAATAAATGCTGGAGAAAGTGTGGAGAAAAGGGAACCCTCATGCACTGTTGGTGGGAGTGTAAATTGATACAACCACTATGGAGAACAGTATGGAGGTTCCTTAAAAAACTAAAAATAGAACTCTGGGATATCTTAATGGCATTCTCTCCATTAGACAAAAACCAGGCCAACAAATCCTTCTGAGACAGGCCACTTTGGGCTATGGGTCAGGGCACTGTGTTATTTGTTGTTTATAATCTTTGCAGTCTTTTTAAATAGCTGAGTGGGTCTATAATGCAAGACTTTAATTTTATTTTTTAATAAAATGCTTTATTAAAACACCCTTAACTTTACCTTGATATTTTGCTGGCAGTGCCCTGGATTAGATCTTTTTTTTCCCCCTAAGGCCTTGCTTTACTTTGAAAATTATTTTCCTATCCTGCTAGCAAAGCTGAGTGTGAGAAATAGCTTTATTTTGCAACATCACAAACACTGGGTTATATACATTTTCTACCATTCACAATAAATAGACATAGTCTTGCCAACATTCCTGCATACATAACATAAACCACCTTATTTTCAGCCTCCCAAAACAATATTCTTATTACCTTTCCAACATCCTTTGTTTCTTCACAGGCAATGCAATGTAAAATTTCTTAGATTTTTGTATGAGATAAAGTTCATTCAGGGAAGCAGAACATATATGAGTATTATGGGATATGGAATTTAATATAAAACCTTATATAACTGTTTCAGAATCTGGGAAATGTGGAGAATCAGGGAAAAAATCAATAAGAAGACTCCTGAAAGAAGAGTATAGGTAGATAAGTCAGAAATTGAAGGGGAATCTGGGAAACCATGTCCATCCCCCTGCTGAAGTGGGGAGATGAAGGGAAGGTTGTGGAAAAACCTATAGAAATACATCACATCTGTAGAGCTACCACATTTCTAGAACCACAGCTAACTGTCCAGTGGTGAGCTTAGGGCTCCTATGGCCAATATATATATTTTTTATCATGCTAAATATATGATTTCTAGTAAACATCAATATGGAGAGATCTAGCAGTCAGTTGGAAATGTATTGCTGGAACAAAGTCAGGGTTAAAGGCATTAATAAGGGATTCAATATCATAAATAAGTAATTGAAAGCACTGCTTATTTAGAATAAAAACAATGGAAGACTAAAGTCGGAAGTAAGGGAGAGCAATACTTGAAAAAAGAAAAGGGAAGTAAGCTAAATGGATCAGTGAATTAAAAGAATTAAGGGAGGCATCCGAATTGGAAAGAAAGAAGTAAAATTATAACTCTTCACAGATGGCATGGTCTTATTTGTAGAAAACATTAAAAATTCCACAAAAAAATCTGTCAGAACTAATAAATGAATTCAGCAAAGTTGCAGGATAGAAAATTAACACATAGAATTATTGTGTTTCTATACATTAAGAATGAACAATTTGAAAAAGGAATAAAGAAAATAATTCCATTTACAATAGCATAAAAGAGAATAAAATACTTAAGAATAAACTTAACCAAGGTGGCAGAAGAATTGTGCACTGAAAACTACAGAACCTTGCTGAAAGAAATTAAAGAAGACAAATTAATAGACAAATATTACATGTTTATGGATTGTAAAACTTAATGTTATTAGATATCAATATCACCAAAAGTAATCAATCTACAGATTCAATACAATCCTTCTCAAAATTCCAATGACACTTTTTGTAGAAATAGAAAAAAATCCTAAAATTTATATAGAATCTCAATGGACCCCAAAGAATCAAAACTTTGAAAAAGAAGAACAAAGTTGGAAGTTTTACACTTCCTAATTTCAAGTAATTACAAAGCTACAGTAATCAAAACAATGTGGTATTGGCATAAAGACAAGCATATAGACTAATGAAATAGAATAAAGAACCCAGAAGTAAACCCTCACATGCGTGGCCAAGTGATTTTTGACCAAGACCATTTACAAGGAAAAGGACAGTCTTTTCAACAAATAGTGTTGGGAAAACTATATATCCACATGAAAAAAAAAAAAAAAATTTGGAACCTTACTTTAAACCATATAAAAAAATACTAATTCAAAATGGATCAAACGTCTAAATATAAAAGCTAAAACTACAAAAACCTTAGATGAAAACATGGATAAAAGTTTCTTGATATTGGATTTGGCAGTGATTTCATGGACTGGACACCAGATGCACTGGCAATAAAAATAATAACAGATAAATTGAACTATATCAAAATTTAAAACTGCACATCAAAGGATACAATCAGCAGAAAGAAAAGGCTGCCAATGGACTGGGAGAAAATATTTTCAAATCATATATAATAAGAGGTTAATATCCAGAATATGTAAAGAACTCCTAAAAAGTTGAGACTAAAACTAAAAGATGAAAAAAAAATCCAGTTAAAAAATGAGCAAAGGACTTGAATAAATATTTCTCCAAAGAAGATGTACAAGTGTCCAAGAAGCAGGTGAAAAGGTGCTCAACATCACTAATCATTAAGGAAATGCAAACTAAACACACAATGAGATGTTACCTCATACCCATTAGGATTGCTACTATCATAAAAACAAAAAATAACAAGTGTTATTGAGAATGTGTAGAAACTGGAACCCCTTTATGCTGCTGATGGGAATATAAAGTGGTGCAGCTGGTATGGAAAATAGTATGGTGGTTTCTCAAAAAAATGAAAATAGCTTTACCATATAATTCAGCAATCCCACTCTGGATATATATCCAAAGTAATTGAAAGCAGGGACTCAGGCATGTATAACCATGTTCATAGCAGCATTCTTCACAATAGCTAAAAAGTAGAAACAACCCAACTGTCCAACAATTGATGAGTGGATAAACTAAACGTTGTACATATAATGGAATATTATTCAGCCTTAGAAAGGAAGGGAATTCTGACTCATGGTACAGCTTGGATGATCATTGAGAACATTATGATAAGTGAAATAAGCCAGTCCCTAAAAGACAAATACTGTGTTATTTCACTTACATGAAGTAATTAGACTAATCAAGTTCATATAGACAGAAGGAAGAATGGTGGTTGCCAGAGGCCAGGAGAGGTTGGAATGGGGAGTCTTTGCTTAATGGTTACAGAGTTTCAATTTTTTGAAATGGAAAGAATTCTGAAGATTGGTGACATATGTGAATATACCTAACACTACTGAACTGGACACTTAATGGTTAAAATGGTAAATTTTATTTGTATTTTACCATTATTAAAAATAAGGAACTCTTCAACAGAAATAGAAGAATTAGGAAAGTGATATTGTGGAAATCAATATTAAATGTGTTATTAAGAAGTTAACTTCACTGTACAGTAGAAACTAACACAACATTGTAAAACAACTATACCCCAATTTTAAAAAAAGGTAATAATGAATATGTTTTCAAGAATAGTAGGACTCAGGGGTCAACTTCAAATTCTTTTTATTGAAAGACTATATATTTATCTCTAGATATGCAAACCATGAAAGAATAAATGAATACCTATAATATTTCCAAGAACTAATATAGTCAGAATATTGAAAATAGAAAATTATCTTTGTCAAAATAGTTTTAGTGGTGAACTAGAAAGGGAAATAAAGGATGTAATTGTTTGGGAAGTGAATGGGGGTTAGAAAAGAATATAGTCTTTTATGGAAACTCTTAGAATAGAAATATAGAATAAGGGAACCATAGGTGTAAAATCAAAGGCAAATATTACTCAAAGCTTACCTAATTGACTAGGGCTGTGTTTTACAACTTGTTTTACAGGCTGCCAATGAATGTTGCTTAGATGGCATTTTTTTCTGGGAAGTAGTTACTGACCTTTCCATTGTCCTTGATTTGGCTAGATCATCCTGACATGTTCTCTCTATTTAACCCATCATAGAACTTATTACAAGCCTCTAATTTTTTGCTGATTTTTCCCCCAAAAAGACTTCTGCAGAAGACAAGAGTTTATGTCCATTGTGGTTAGCATTGTGCCCACCAAAACACTCAAACCAAAGGACATGAAAAATTATGCTTTATAGTTTAAAGAACAATAGGCTTGAATTAAAAAAGCAGAAGGAGATTTCTGGAAATATACATTTAATTATAAGAGATTTTTATGCTGGGGCAAAGGATGAAGGGGAGAGAGAATTAAGAATGTTAATGAAAAGGTGAACTAAATTATTTACTATATACACAAGGTAATCATGGCAGGAAACAAAACTTGCTGTCAGCTGCTCAAAGACACTAAGTTCTTTCAAAATCCAGTGAGAGTACAGTACAATTGAAAGACTTTGACTACAGTTGAAAGTGAAATATTAATAGAAATTCTGATTTATGACTTGGCCATGGAGAGTTCAGCTAAAGTTACAAAAGTTTAATGATATAGATATAAAAGAAACCAAGAACTAGGAGCCGAGAGCATTACAATTGTTATACATAGAGACATTAAATTCTTTAATAAGACAACAAGAGTTTTAAAACCCAACCTCCTAGTTTTCCAGAGGTGAATATTCAGGTTTAAATAGGTTTAGATGACACGATTAAAACCACTTGAAATATCTGTCACATTTAATATACCACTTATTTTTATGCATATAATTCGTTGTCCAATTTTTCATGGACCATTTTATATTAATAGATTTAAGCTTCTTTTTTGTCAAGGGTCAGAAAACTAACATATTATACCTTTTTTTAACCAATTTTTAAAATTAATTCTTGTATTAGGCAAACTACTAAGTTAGGGGAAACACAGTCCTAAATAAAACAAGACTATCCTTCCTTCTGACACTAATTGCAAGTTCAGGATTTCCTGGAAGGACTCAGAACTCACTAGAGGCTGCTTATGGTTCATCACACAGAATGGATACAGATTAAAATCAGCCAAGGGAAAAATCACATAGGGCAGCGTCTGGAGAAGTACTAAATGCAGAGCTTCCAAAATCCTCTCTCCGTGGAATCAGGAGGTGTTGCTTTCCTGGTATCCATGTGCGACAGTACCCTAAGGTTTCAGCATTATGAACCAGGGAAGCTCACCCCTGAAGATCACTGAAGTATTCAGCTTCAGTATTCAGTCGCTACTGGGGTTCCACTTGCCCCCTGGTTGATCTCAGTCTCCATTTCAAGTGACATTGTAGGACCCAAAGTCCTACTCTGTATCACATTGTTGGTCTTTCTATCCTGGTCAACCCCTACCTTAATCTGGTGTGGTCAGACCCCTATACAAAGATGCTCTTGTCAGGCATGACCTTCCAAAGGATATATCTCCCTGAGAGCAAAGGCAAAGGCCAGACCTCTTTAGGGTAAAGTTAAATTCCCTACCATACAAGTACATTTCCCAAAGTCACATTTACGCTATCATTTTAAGGATCTGCAATAGTGATTCCAAAGTTCAGACAACATTGTTTGTAAAGTCTCTTGTTCTTTTATTCTGTTGAAATAATGACACCTGCTTACTAGGAATATGAAAAAAGCTCCAACCAAGGTGACACTTGGCCACAATTTCACTTATATGCCAGCTCTAAGATGTTGCTTGCCTGTTCACTATCCTTAATTTATCACAGAGTTAATTAAATTTTATTCTCTTCTTGTATAATCATTTGTGCACCTTCTATGATTAACCTTACACAGTCATTTTTCCACAATAATTTAAACAAAATTTTAGTGTATTTAGCTCATTTTTATTGTATGTGTTCTGTGATATTAGGAAAATGTCAATTTACAGAAATTAAATCTAAATATATTTATTATCCATAAATCTTATATTTATTTAGTATAGGCCTTGCCATCGTGGAATGTTTTTCTATTAGAAACTTTGATAAATGTGTTGTAACCATAGAGATGATTTGCAAGACAGGAGGAGTAGTCAAAATAGACTAAATTAATGTGTTAGGTTTAGTGTTCACACAGCATGCTTTACTTTAATTGATTACTCTATGGCCAAACTTAAATTACTAATATCAGTGCTGATAGAAGAAAATGAATATTTAATAAAACACCCTTTATATCATAGTAGCAGATTAATCTAAGTAAAAAAGCTATCATTTGTAATAAGCTTTTAAGGTTACTTTGATATCTTGAATACATGCAACGTTAAAGAGCTTATAAATACAAAGAGCAAGATAAGTTGGGATAATTTAACAAAAAGTCTCTGCAATTAACTTTGAATTATGATGCATTTGGATTTAAAAATTAAGTAATACACTTATATTGAGAAGAAGTGGCAATACATTTTTTCTAGCTTTGAAATTGCAACAGATTCATTTATCAATAAAATTCTATCAACAAAAATAACATAATGAGTAAATGGTAAATGGTTAATTTATGAACTTCATAACTAACTCTTAGAGTCATCGATGTTTACATATAGATAATCTTAAGACAAATAATTCATGGATAATGTACATTTTATTCCCCCATCATCAATCATCATCATTGTCATTGATACAACAGAGTTTTTGGAATAAAACTCAAATGAATAACAATAAGGAATATCACATTACTAAAATGTAAAAAATTATATAACTAAGAAAAAACCTTGTAAGATAATACTGAGAGTAAAAATAGAATAAAATTACAGATAAGGATAAAAGGCAAATTTTATGCATTCTTAAATATATTCTTTAAATCCCAAACATAATTTTGACTATTAAATTATTTAAATTCCTTAATCTGGAGATGCGTTACAAAAAATAATCCTGTATACACTATAAAATCAGAAGTATATAATACCTTAGTGGTTTATTATGACTGTTGAACTTCAACTGTGTCTTTAGCTCCATGGATTTTACTCCATTGTATGTTAAAATTGAAAAGCAGTGATTGCAAGAAAAACATTAATTCCCATTTTTTTTGCCCATGTTTCTCCCAAAGTGGCTGAAGTAGGAGATGGAAACATTACCATTGAAAAAGAAGGTACAAGAAGAGCCAGCTTTATTGGCATGCACCTAGTGCAGTCACTCAGACCCAGACAGAAGGACTACACACTTGGTTTAATGCTCTATTGTTGCCATATTGAAATTCTGAAGAATTTTTGAATAAGGAGCACTGCATTTTCATTTTGCACTGAGTATGCATAGTCATAAATAAAGGCAAACCTGTTGGTGATGTCAATCTGGAAAACTCCTATCTGGGTCAAGGAGAGACTGACTGGGCATGGCTGCCAGGCATGTGCTTAAATGAATACTTGGAGAGACCATATATAAAATAGATGAACAACAAGGATTTACTGCCTAGCACAGGGAAATATATTCAGTATCATATAATAACCTATAATGGAAAAGAACTGAGAAAAAAGAATATATATTAATTTACTCATACAAATGTATAACCGAATCACTTTGCTGTACACCTGAAACTAACACAATATTGTAAATCAAATATACTTCAATTAAACAAAAGAATACTTGGAGAGAACATGACTATTCTCTGAAACTTGGAATAAGCCTATGACCTTGAGTTTTATTCCTTTCCAGTACAGCTTGTCTGTGCTGAAGAGATTTTGACTGGCAAATGGTGAAGAGACCCTTCTTTACTTGATAAAAGCAAACAAATAAATACCATCAATAACCAAAAAAAAGGAGGATGGGCAATATCAATATTAAAATGGACAAATTCATGATCCACAAAGAATATATAATAATATGAATAGCAAACACTTTTAGAATAATGAGAAGATGATTAATATTGGTCTTATAATGTAGGAAATCTTTGACTCATCTCTCAAAATGACTTTAAGCAAGTCCATGGAAAATTTTAAAAATTATATAGATGTTGAAGAATATAAGTACAAGTCTGAGTTAATAGGTTTATACTGAAATTTAAAATTAGACTAAATAGACATGCAAAGAGCTCCCAAATATCTGAAAAACGTTCAAAATTTATGTTCTCAAAGCAATAAATAAACTTTAATCAGTTATTAAAAGTAGAAAAAAACCACAGTTTCTGGCCTCTCTGCAATAACTTGAGAAATTAATAAGCTTAATAACACAATAACAAGTAGGAAATTATAATATAGAACTCATCTAAATAGCTCTAATTACTCTGAAAGAAAGCAAAATTACAATGCCTATTTAGAAATTAAGGACTTGCAGAACCAAACATAACAAAGTATATAAAATATACTAAACCTTTACTCAAAGAGAACATGAAAAGCTATAAATCCTTTTATTATTAAGAAGAGAGAGTATATATATATATATATATATATATATATATAACATAATTATTAAATTTCAATGCATTTATTGGAAAAATGGACATGAAATTAGATGAAGCTAGAAACAGATAACACTCCATGAGAGCTTATTATATGACAAGGCTTTTCTATAAATATTGTTGGAATTATCAATCTCAGTCTTGAATGATACTATTATAAGCCTCATTTCACCTATGAAGAAACTCAGGCACAGAGATGTTAAGTAAATTGCCCAAGGTCACACAGATGTTTAAATGGAAGAGCTAGTTTATGAATAAAGTCAGTGTAGAACCATAACCTGGGCTCTTAACCTCTATGCTCCACCCCTTTGTATAATAAAATAACTCATACTGACATATGATTACTACTCACCAAGCCCTACTCTGAGTGTTTTACATGTTTTAATGAAAGACAAAATAGGTAAAAAAAAAAATATGAAATCAAAGTGCATTGGACTGTTATGCTGTACCCACATGGACAGAAATTGTTCTTTTTATCTTAATTTCACTCTTTGGGGACATAAACTATTGTTCAATAAGTTTTATTTTAAGCTGTGAAGGACATTTGAGCTGTTCTTTCTGACCCTAGTTGTGTTTGTTTGTTTGTTTGTTTGTGTTTTGGCAGGTGGGAGAGGGAGGTACATTAGGAGTAGATATAAATTAAAGCCTCACAGAATCAATGAGAGACAGCAATACTGGAATTATAACAAGGCACATGTCCATGGATGCTGGAAAGCAGAAATTAAGGGTAAGGACACACAACAGCTTTATACTATTCAATGTCACCAGCAGTCCCTCTGCCAAGATCACGGCTGCCATGCTAGAGCTACCAGGGCAAGTACTGCTGTCATAATAGTAATGACACAACAAAACAAAACTCTCCCAATTCTTGAGCCAAATGTCCCACTTTGAAAAGCCGCATAGAAAGGGTGAATGTGCAATTGGTTAAGCTTGAGTCACATGTCTGACCATAGCCTGCAAAGAAGGAGCTGCCCTCTCTACTTCATATGAGGCACTAAGGTGAGAAATATATAATGGGCATGGGAATCCTCCTCTGTCAGCACCACAAACAGGGTAATAGAGGAGTGTCTGGCAAGCAGGCCATCCTGACAGCACACATACAAAATAAAGCTCACATTCACATGATTGCTTGTTTGCTTCTCTTGCTTTTCCATGAGTTTCACAAAAGTGGAAACTATTCCACAATTTTCATCATCTGTTACCTAAATCATTTCTTTCTTGAATTTATTAAGCATTTAATATAAGCACTTTGACAGAATTGATGAGTATTTAAATGAATGAATAAATGAATAATCAAAAGTATGTTTCTTTCTAGAAGTTTAGAATCTACCTCTACCAAACAAGCAAGGCACAACAATTAGAGATACCACAGCATAACAACATATACAATTTAATACATATCTTCTTTTTTTACAACCCATAGTTGACCAGAACAATGTATAGTTTGCCTTGACTGTCATCAAAATTAAGAGAAAAATCTATTCACACTGAAAGACAGCAAAACATGTTAATATATTGCTCATGTGTTGTTTACATCATGAACCATTTCCTGCAAAGTGAAGAATGACAAATTGCAAATTACATGACCTGTGAAATACACTATCATTTACGGCAAACCTTCATTCAAGGATTTTATATAGTAGGATAAATAGGTTGTCAAAAAAAAAAAGAAACGACTTATAAAACTGTCATCTAGTTGAGTGGCAGGTTTTTGTATGAACACTTTTTTTGAATAAGAACGCTGAGTTTCATATATATATTTTTTTAATGATCATGGGTACTAACTCTAAATCCTTACAGAGAAAAAAACCATGCAGAAAAGAGTATCTGTTTTGAAAATGTGAAGTTAGTTCATATCTTGCTTCATGTTGTAAATATATTGAGCTTGAATTTGCACAATGACTGGATTTGAAAGGAAAAGTTTAAAATTATTATTCCATTTCTTAGAATCAAATGAAAAGAAAAAATTTTTTTCTTGTACAATTGGGAGTGGGAGATGCATGAATGAACTCTTTCTAAATTCCTTTTTAAATAATTTTTCAATAAAATTTATGTAAAATTCACACTCAGGAAAAAATCAAACGTGAAACTGTGTGGAAAAATTAAGTGAAATGGGAAATATGGAAACCACGATTTCAAAGTTCTTTAGTGACACTGTATAGAAGGTGTATATAAACAAATAATGTGTAATGCTTTGTACTAGTATATAGCTCTAGGAGTATTTTGATCCAAAAAAGTCCTTGTTTTATAGAAATCCATGAAATTTTTACATTTGAGTTCTGCTTTAAGAAATTTACAGTGAAAACCTTGAAATTGCCTTGAGGATGAATTAAATTAATTCATTATGCCAAAATTTGAGGAAGAGATATCACAAATGAAACAGGAGAATTCATTTTACTTATTTTACTGGCTCAGAAGAACACACACATGAATTTTGAAAATTTGAATGACAAGAAAAATTGTTTCTTTGAGAACTCACTTGACCTCCTCTTTCTTTTTGATTACTTTGGAGACCTGATATAAATTCACAGACATATTTTCAACCGTAAAATCCATCTTTTGATAGATTTCTTAAAGTGGCTTCCAGTTTATGATGAATAATTTGTGCCTTAAAATGTAATGTGTGAAGAGACAGTTTTGGCCCCATGCAGGGCAGTGGAATTGGTTGTTTGGTAGACTTAGGGGTGAGCGGTGCAGAAGGGATGTTCAGAAAGATCTTGAAAGCTGTTGGTTGTCAAGTAAATGCACACATGGTCTCACCACCAGAGTATCACGTGCCTTGGTGATCCCTGACACCTGGAACTGGAGCTGGTGTTTCAGCCATTTTATTCTAATTCAATATTAATACATTTCTTCTTCTGTTAGTTTGATTTTTATGGAGTTGTGATTTTTTTTCATGCAGGACAGATTGATCAAGTAGATATGAGAGAAGGGCGGAGTCAAGATGGTGTACTAGGAGGACACAAAATTCGCGTCTCCTCACAACTAGGGCACCTACCAGGCACCGGTGGGGGCCACGGACACCTAAGGGGATGGGAGGAGCCCCCAGTGGCCGGGTAGGATGTGAGGCATGGAGGGAGTGAGGGAGGAGGAGAAGTGGAGGCGAGTCAGGGCTGTCGCCCCTGAGGGGTGGCTGGGGGAGGGGAAGGGATCCCATGCCCAAAGGGGGACATTGGAGGACCATTGGGAGGGAAGAAGATCAAAAGAGAGCATGGCCAGGTTTCCCCTGCCCACCGCCTGGGCCCCTCCAGTCACGCAGGTCCTGAGGGAGTGGGAAGGAGGGAAGGGGGAGCAAAAGTAAAGGCCGGACCTCTGGGACCGGCACCCCTGAGGGGCGGCTGGGGTAAAGGAGGAGTTCCTACACCCAGCGGGACCCACTCACAGTTAAGGGTCCAGCAGCGATGGGGGGAGACCCTGGGGGAGACAATGGGGAAGGGGCACGAAGGAAGGGAAGGGAACTCAGCTGGTGCTTTCCCTGTACACTTAAGCACCAGGAAGCCTGTTGGGCTCCCAGGCCTAATCCTCTGCCTTTGGAGCCTCCCTCCTGCGGCGCAGAGCCCAAGCCCTGCCCCTACACCCCCACCCAGGGCCATACCTCTACACTCAGAGACCTCCTCCAATGAGCTGGGCCTAAACCCCACCCACACACCCTCATTCAGGGGTCTACCTCCAAACTCCGGAAGCCCACAATCCAGAGGCCCTCCTTTCCACATGCTGCCTCTCCCCTTCTGCTCAGGTCCTAAGCAGAGGCCCCGCCCCACACTTGAAAGTCACCCCCCCCACCCGCCTGGCCCTGCCCCATGCTTGGACATCACCCCACCTAGGTCCCGCCCCACACTCAAATGTCACCCCCCCACCCTAAACACCGCCCCCTCCTAGAGTTCCCCCCCAAACTCCACCCACATAGCCAAGGTTGTTTTTCTTTTATTTTTTTTCTTTTCCTTTTTGCTCCATTAGATTGGGGTTATGTTTTACCTTGTTGATTCATTATTGTTGATTCTTTTATATTTTTATTTTTCGTAATAAACTTTTATTTTTCTAATTTTATTTTATTCTTTATACTTTGTTAGTGATCTCTCCTTTTGGCTTGTTCCCCCCCAATTTTTTTTTTCCTTTTTCTGTTGTGTATCTATTTTACCTTGTTGCAATTGTTTCAATTATAGTTTTATTTATCCTAATATATTTTTTATCTTTCTAATTTTATTTTGTTTTTTATTCTTTTATATTGTACTGCTCCTTTTTTTCTTTCTTTCTTCCTTTATTTTTTTTTTTACTGTGCCACAAAGCTTGGGGGATCTTGGTTCCCAGGCTGGAGGTCAGGCCCGAGCTCCAGTGGTGGGAGCTCTGAGTCCAAACTGCTGGACTAACAGACAACCTCAGAGCCCAGGGAATATCAATTGGAGTGAGGCCTCCCAGAAGTCCTCATCTCAGCACCAAGACCCAGCTCTATCCAAGTGCCTGCAAACTCCAGTGCTGGACGACTCAGGACAAACAACCTGTAAGACAGGAATACAAAACCACACACACACACACACACACACACACACACACACAAAAGAAATGACAAAAAAATATGTTACAGACAAAGGAGCAAGGTAAAAACCTACAAGACCAAATAAATGAAGATGAAATAGGCAACCTACCTGAAAAGAATTCAGAGTAATGATAGTAAAGATGATCCAAAATCTGGGAAACAGAATGGAGAAAATACAAGAAACATATAGCAAGGATCTAGAAGAACTAAAGAGCAAACAAACACTGATGAACAACACAATTACTGAAATTACAAATACTCTAGAAGGAATCAATAACAGAATAACTGAGGCAGAAGAATGGATAAGTGAGCTGGAAGATAAAATGGTGAAAATAACTGCCACAGAGCAGAATAAAGAAAAAAGAATGAAAAGAATTGAGGACAGTCTCAGAGACCTCTGGGACAACATTAAACAGACCGAATTATAGGGGTCCCAGAAGTGGAAGAGAAAAAGAAAGGGTCTGAGAAAATGTTTGAAGAGATTATAGTCAAAACTTCCCTAACATGGGAAAGGAAATAGTCAATCAAATCCAGGAAGCACAGAGTCCCATACAGGATAAACCCAAAGAGAAACACACCGAGACATATATTAATCAAACTATCAAAAATTAAATACAAAGAAAAAATATTACAAGCAGCAAGGGAAAAGCAACAAATAACATATAAGGGAATCCCCATAAGGTTAACAGCTGATTTTTCAGCAGAAACTCTGCAAGCCAGAAGGGTGTGGCAGGACATATTTAAAGTGATGAGAGGGAAAAACCTACAACCAAGATTACTCTATGCAGCAAGGATCTCATTCAGATTCTATGGAGAAATAAAAATCTTTACAGATAAGCAAAAGTTAATAGAATTCAGCAACACCAAACCATCTTTACAACAAATGCTAAAGGAACTTCTCTAGGCAGGAAACACTAGAAAAGCAAAAGACCCACAAATACAAAACCAAAACAATTAAGAAAAGGGTAATAGGAACATACATATTGACAATTACCTTAAATAAATGGATTAAATGCTCCAACCTAAAGACCTAGACTGGCTGAAGGGATACAAAAACTAGGTCTGTACATATGCTATCTACAAGAGACCCACGTCAGACCTAGGGAAACATACAGACTGAAAGTGAGGGGATGGAAAAAGATATTCCATGCGAATGGAATTCAAAAGAAAGCTGGAGTAGCAATTCTGATATCACACAAAATAGACTTTAAAATAAAGACTATTACAGGAGACAAAGAAGGACACTATATAATGATCAAGGGATCAATCCAAGAAGAAAATAAAATAAGTGTAAATATTTATGCCCCCAAAATAGGAACACCTCAATACATAAGGCAAATGCTAACAGCCATAAAAGGGAACATTGACAGTAACACAAAAATAGTTGGGGGCTTTAACACCCCACTTTCACCAATGGACAGGTCATCCAAAATGAAAGTAAATAAGGAAACACAAGTTTTAAATGACACATTAGACAAGATGGACTTAGTTGATATTTACAGGACATTCCATCCCAAAACAACAGAACACACTTTCTTCTCAAGTGCTCATGGAACATTCTCCAGGATAGACCATATCTTGAGTGACAAATCAAGTGTTGCTAAATTTAAGAAAATTGAAATCATATCAAGTATCTTTTCCTACCACAACGCTATAAGACAAGATATCAATTACAGGAGAAAAACTGTAAAAAATACAAGCATATGGAGGCTAAACAATACGCTACTAAATAACCAAGGGATCACTGAAGATATCAAAGAGGAAATCAAAAAATACCTAAAAACAAATGACAATGAAAACACGATGACCCAAAACCTATGGGATGCAGCAAAAGCAGTTCTAAGAGGAAAGTTTATAGCAATACAGTCCTACCTCAGGAAACAAGAAAAATCTCAAGTAAACAACCTTACCTTACACCTAAAGCAATTAGAGAAAGAAGAACACACACACAAAAAAACCCAAAGTTAGCAGAAAAGAAGAAATCATAAAGATCAGATCAGAAATAAATGAAAAAGAAATGAAAGAAACGAGCAAAGATCAATAAAACTAAAATCTGGGTTTTGAGAAGATAAACAAAGTTGACAAACCACTAGCTAGACTCATCAAGAAAAAAAAGGGAGAAGACTCAAATCAACAGAATGAGAAATGAAAAAGGAGAAGTAACAACTGACACTGCAGAAATACAAAGGATCATGAGAGATTACTACAAGCAACGATATACCAATAAAATGGACAACCTGGAAGAAGTGGACAAATACTTAAAAAAGCACAACCTTCTGAGACTGAATCAGGAAGAAATAGAAAAAATAAACAGACAAATCACAAACACTGAAATTGAAACTGTGATTAAAAATCTTCCAACAAACAAAATCCCAGTACCAGATGGCTTCAGAGATGAATTCTATCAAACAATTAGAGAAGAGCTAACACCTATCCTTCTCAAACTCTTCCAAAATATAGCAGAGGCAATAACACTCCCAAACTGATTCTATGAGGCCACCATTACCCTGATACCAAAACCAGACAAAGATGTTACAAAAAAAAAAAAACTACAGTCCAATATCTCTGATGAACATAGATGCAAAAATCTTCAACAAAATACTAGCAAACCGAATCCAACAGCACATTAAAAGGATAATACACCATGATCACGTGGGATTTATCCCAAGAATGCAAGGATTCAGTATACGCAAATCAATCAATGTGATACACCATGTTAACAAATTGAATAATAAAAACCATATGACCATCTCAATAGATGCAAAAAAAGCTTTTGACAAAATTCAACACCCATTTATGATAAAAACTCTCCATAAAGTAGACATAGAGGGAACCTACCTCAAAATAATAAAGGCCAAATATGAAAAACACACAGCCAACATCATTCTCAATGGTGAAAAACTGAAACCATTTCCACTAAGAAGAGGAACAAGACAAGGTTGCCCACTCTCACCACTATTATTCAACATAGTTTTAAAAGTTTTAGCCACAGCAATCAGAGAAAAAAAAAGAAATAAAAGGAATCCAAATTGGAAAAGAAGAAGTAAAGCTGTCACTATTTGCAGATGACATGATACTATGCATAGAGAATCCTAAAGATGCTACCAGAAAACTACTAGAGCTAATCAATGAATTTGGTAGAGTAGCAGGATACAAAATTAATGCACAGAAATCTCTTGCATTCCTATACACTAATGATGAAAAATCTGAAAGAGAAATTAAGGAAACACTCCCATTTACCACTGCAACAAAAAGAATAAAATACCTAGGAATAAAGCTACCTAAGGAGACAAAGGACCTGTATGCAGAAAACTATAAGACATTGATGAAAGAAATTAAAGATGATACAAACAGATGGAGAGATACACCATGTTCTTGGATTGGAAGAATCAACATTGTGAAAATGACTATACTATCCAAAGCAATCTACAGATTCAATGCAATCCCTATGAAACTACCAATGGCATTCTTCACAGAACTAGAACAAAAAATTTCACAATTTGTATAGAAACACAAAAGACCCCGAATAGCAAAAGCAATCTTGAGAAAGATAAACGGAGCTGGAGGAATCAGGCTTCCTGACTTCAGACTATACTGCAAAGCTGCAGTAATCAAGACAGTATGGTACTGGCACAAAAAAAAGAAATATAGATCAATGGAAAAGGATAGAAAGACCAGAGGCAAACCCACGCACCTATGGTCACCTTATCTGTGATAAAGGAGGGAAGAATATACAATGGAGAAAAGAGAGCCTCTTCAATAAGTGGTGCTGGGAAAACTGGGCAGCTACATGTAAAAGAATGAAATTAGAACATTCCTTAAAACCATACACAGAATAAACTCAAAATGGATTAAAGACCTAAATGTAAGGCCAGACACTATAAAACTCTTAAAGGAAAACATAGGCAGAACACTCTATGACATAAATCGCAGCAAGATCCTTTTTGACCCACCCCCTAGAGAAATGGAAATAAAAACAAAAATAAACAAATGGGACCTAATGAAACTTAAACGGTTTTGCACAGCAAAGGAAACCATAAACAAGACCAAAAGACAACCCTCAGAATGGGAGAGAATATATGCCAATGAAGCAACTGACAAACGATTAATCTCCAAAATAGACAAGCAACACATGCAGCTGAATATCAAAAAAACAAACAGCCCAATCCAAAAATGGGCAGAAGACCTAAATAGACATTTCTCCCAAGAAGTTATACAGGTTGCCAACAAACACATGAAAGGATGCTCAACATCACTAATCATCAGAGAAATGCAAGTCAAAACTACCATGCAGTATCACCTCACACTGGTCAGAATGGCCATCTTCAAAATATCTACAAACAAATAAATGCTGGAGAGATTGTGGATAAAAGGGAACCCTCTTGCACTGTTGGTGGGAACGTAAATTGATACAGCCACTATGGAGAACACTGTGGAGGTTCCTTAAAAAGCTAAAAGTAGAATTAGCATATGACCCAGCAATACCACTGCTGGGCATATACCCTGAGAAAACCATAATTCAAAAAGACACATGCACCCCAATGTTCATTGCAGCACTATTTACAATAGCCAGGACATGGAAGCAACCTAAGTGTCCACTGACAAATGAATAGATAAAAAAGATGTGGCACATATATACAATGGAATATTACTCAGCCATAAAAAGAAACAAAATTGAGTTATTTGTAGTGAGGTGGATGGCCCTAGAGTCTGTCATAGAGAGTGAAGTAAGTCAGAAAGAGAAAAACAAAGACCATATGCCAACACATATATATGGAATCTAAAAAGAAAAAAAAGATGGTTCTTATGAACCTAAGGGCAGGCCAGGAATCAAGACACAGACATAGAGAATGGTCTTGAGGACATGGCGTGGGGGAAGGGTAAACTGGGAGGAAGTGAGAGAGTAGCACTGACATATATACACTACCAAATGTAAAATAGATAGCTAGTGGGAAGCAGCTGCATGGCACAGGCAGATAAGCTTGGTGCTTTGCAAGCACCTAGAGGAGTGGGATAAGGAGGGTGCGAGGGAGACGCAAGAGGGAGGAGATATGGGGATATATGTATGTATATAGCTGATTCACTTTGTTATACAGCAGAAACTAACACAACACTGTAAACAATTATACTCCAGTAAAGATGTTAAAAAAGAAAAACATTAAAAAAAAAAAAGTAGGTTTCAAAAACTGCCTTTAAGGTAGGGATTTTCAAAAACTGCCTTTAAGGTAGGGATTAACATATACACACTACTATATATAAAATGGATAATCAGCAAGGACCTACTGTATTGCACAGGGAACTCTACTCAATATTCTGTAATAAGCTATATGGGAAAAGAATCTGAAAAATAATAGATATGTGTATATATATAAATGAATCACTTTGCTGTATACCTGAAACTAAACTGACACAACATTGTAAATCAACTATACTCCAAAAAAAAAGAAAAAACAAAAAAAAAACTACCTTTATACCTAACTGTTGCAATGATTTGTATAATTAGTTCAGTAAGATAATTTTTTTTCTTCCTCTTCAGAAGCTTAGTCATTAGATCCAAAGTCACATTTTTCTCACTCTTTTCTCCTCAAATGAGGAAGGTTTCATCTATAGTTTTTTCATGTTACCCTGTGTCTCACATTTGACCTAAATATTACCCTTACATTTTACCAGTTGGATTCTTTCAATCTGTCTTCTTCTGTAAATAATGCTGATTTTTCAGTCATGGTTCAGTCAGGAGATAAACCATGTGGTACGTGGGGTGCAGTTTATCAAAAGAATTCATACCTAGTAACAGGTGAATGGAGTAAAGAATGCAGTAATACCTAAAGAGAAAGCAGCCACTACTCTTAGGGGTGATATCAGTGCAAAAGTTCCTCCCTCACTCCCACCCCCAAAACGCCACCCCCCGCCCCAAACTGAGGCTCAGACCCCCCTGGTGGCGCATGGCTGTAGCCCAGCAGATAGTGGAGACGTTCACTGAAGTTCCATAGGAGGATGCCAGCAAGCAGGGAACTGCCTCCTATATGTAGCGGAAACTCATGGGGAGCTACATTTGGGGTGGGCGGGGTGGGTCCTGAACTCGCAGGGAAGTGGCTGGAACACCCATTGGGATGTTGCTTAACTGAGGTCCCACAGTACTTGCTGGGAAACTGCCTGCAGGATGCACTGAGGCTCACTCCAACTTTATTATTTAAAATTTTATTTTTGGTTACAAATGCAATATGAGGTCAATATTGGAAAAAAAATGGAATCAGAATAGGATAAAATAGGGAAAGACACAGCTCTCAAAAGTGTTTAAGAGTAACTTTTACAGAGTATATATATCCTACATGTAGATTGTATAGATTGTACAAAAATTGTATTTTAGAGGATGATAACACAATAGGTATTTATATTCAATAATGTAAGTCATTCCATTTTTTTTTTCTATTTAATAAGGTAGTCTTGGCTATGTTCGGCTACTTGATTTTTAATATAAATATTATATTCTACTTGTAAGTTTTCACACATACCAACACACAAACACAACTGGATTTTGAAATGTCTGGCACTTTTTGGTCATTTAACATTAAAGGAAATATATTTGATGGACTTTGTTTTTTTAAACACTCCTTACATATTACTTTAATAACATTATGGACTTTGTTTTTTTACACACTCCTTATATATTACTTTAATAGCATTAGAATAATATACTTTGTGAAATAAAAAATTACTAATTCCTAGTTTTGAAATTCTGTTTCCAGGTTTTCATTTTGTAGAACTATGATGAACAGTTCTATGCATAAAGGTGATCTGAACTGTTTTTAAGATTCTTCAATATAGTGTGTATAAAGTTGAACTGAGAGACAAAAGGCATGCATTATCAAAGCTCATAGAAAATTGCTGTCTTGTGTATCATTTAAAAATATTTTACATTTTAACCATCAGTATGTGTGAGTATACCACAGACTATCTCTAAGAGAGTATGCCTTAGCATTAATTTTTATTTTTTGTTGTTGTTTGAAAACATCATGTAAGTATAATCTTTCAGACTTTGAGTAAAAAAGGTATTGCAGTTGTGTGTGTGTGTGTGTGTGTGTGTGTGTGTGTTTTCTGTGCTTGTGAGAGCAAGAGAGACAGAGACAGAGACAAAGACAGAGAGATACTAAGGATTGTAAAGGCGGCACGACTCTATCTCATTTTCAGTTTTTAGCTATATAAAGAATCAAAATACTAATTATATTCTGAAAAATCAAAATTATGCCCTAAATGATACAAATTATAATTTCATAAATTTAATATAGTTTATTATTTTTACTGTTCTCAATTCACTCAGATAATGCACATATAATTATAGGGCTACTATGCAAGGTTCTTTTCAGAACAGCAAGGACTAGATGATTTCATATCAACTAATTGTAATGCAATAATTCGGGAAGTTTTTCTGAAAGCACAAATTTGAGTATGTTAAAATAGTTTCAAATTTTATTTTCCTTGGATGAAAGCTTCTTTTACAGTGCAAATGTATTTTAATTATAAATCTACACTTAAAAATCATATTAAAGGGAAGCTATTTTTACTGATACATGCCAGGGGGTAAATAATATTAATGCTAAATACATACCTTTTAAGAAAAGAATAAAATGGACTACCATATGTCTTTGTTTAAGCACAAAGTTCCAGTGCTCTCCAGCTGCCCTTTGGATGAAAGATGAATCACATTTTCTTTACTATAGAATCAAATCTGAGCATTTCAAGAGGTAAACAGTGATTCTTTGATGCTTTACTTCAAAGCATTCAGAGGAAATTAATCAAATTAATCCCTCCTTCTTTCCACTGGTAACAAAAATTATTCATTGCTTTGGACTCAGGGCATTTCACAAGACCCTAATGAGTATTGAGAAGGAAAACAAAAAGTATTAAATGGTGGCATTAAGGAGGAGATTGTAAAACATTCAAAATTCTTTTTTTTAAATGCCAGATTGGAAATGTAATTGAGTGAAGCAGGCCCCGGGTGGTTGGAAACATTGCAAAAAGTGCATGGCCCGCCTAAAGGTGGCAGCTGCTACCCAGCAACCGTGGGTCATTGCCACGTTGGAATTCAGAACCAGGTTTGGCAGATATTCCAGTGTTTGTGGAAAAGAAAGAAATTCATATTTTAATGTGAGCTCTCTGAATTTTTGAGTGTTGATGTTAACAAAAACAAGTCCTTGTGAGCTGAATCAAATAAGTCAAGAAGTTCCTTCTTATTAAATGAACGGAAAAAGCATTATGTACTTGACCTTGGTCTTGCCCCTCCCCAGTTTTAATCAAAGTCCTTAAAAGCATTTAGAAAATATTTAAGTGACAATTATTTCTTATGCCAATTTTTCCTTGAGGAGCATCAAGAGAAAAATTTATTTCCTTCCAAAAGCCATTGGTTGAAGACCAAGCAACTCTAATCATTTGGCTAATATGATTGTCTATATATTCCCAATAATCAAATAATTGTTTCTCAGTTGATAAAGGGGAAGAGTATTTAAAAGGTTATTTTTGAATTACAGCAATACAGGTATTTTTTGAAACAAAGGGATATTGCTTTCAATACATTTTTTGCCTAAAATAGATGGTCTCTTTCCATATCTCTTCCAAATCTCTGAACAAATTCTCACGGTTTTTCAAAATTGTCGCTGTAAGCATGGTTAAATTATATCACTTCTATAGCCAGATTCTCATATTCTGAATCCAGTTCTGATGTTACTAGCTACTTCACCTTGTGTGTCTTACCCAGATTTCTTGAGTCCCAGGTTCCTCGTCTAGAAAATAACGGTCATTTTGGGATCAACTTCAGAGGCTTACTATGAGGATTTTGTAAGGAAATCTTTAAAGCTATCAGGGATAGAAAGTGTTCCATACATCCTAGTTATCCTTATGTCCTTTGAAGTCATTCTTTTTTCCTGGTTTACATGGAAATACTGCTGCAGATGTCAGAAGACACATTTTTCTCCCAACTGAAACATTGCACATTTGTAGCAACCATCTTCATAGAGGAAAATAGAATTCTTATTCACTGCTGCACATATTTAAAGTATTTTTGAGATTACTCTACCCCCTTTCTGGTCTTTTTAAAGTTATCATAAAATTATGTGTCTTTGACAATTATCTAGTTACTAGACACAAAAGTATCAACACATGGGAACTCAGAGAGATTGAGTGATTTGCCTGGGATAAATAAATAAATAAATAAATAAATAAATAAATAAATAAATAAATAAGAAAGTGGCAGAACTGGGACTAAAATTGTGTTTGCTTGTTTGTTTTGCTTTCATTATATATTTCTATCTAAATATATTTAAGTTGCAATTATAAATATTAAAAAAATTTGAATGCCTTAATTCATAGACTTTCTCCATTAAATTGGAAAGAAAAGGCTACATTAACAAGAGAAAACCATTATTTTTATAGGGAAATTTTGTCAGTTAAGCTGCAGTATGCCAAACATCTGTGTACCTGTCAACCAATTCTACATGATTGACATAGTTTGCATTCATATACAGATATTCCTGAATTTTGAGATCTAGTTTTACACATTGACATTTTAATATAAATGATCAATAGAAAATCATATTCCATGGGCATTATGAATGAGTCAACAAATTTATTTGGTTTCCTCTAACTAAATATTTCTTAAATGTCACACTTGCACAGCATTAAAAGTTTTAAGCAAATACTTGTGGATCATGCCCCTGTGACACTGATGATTGAATATATTATCTTGTCTCTTTCTAATGAAGAAAACAGTGTAGTTGCCAACTTTATATGAACTAAGGGAAGTTCTCTGACCACATGAGATGTCATTTCAAAATAGATTTCCTTTGGAAGGATGATATTGTGCTAAAATAATATGAGATTTATTTTTATTGCCCACTAAAGAAATAAGGAAAATACAATGCCATGGAAATTGTTATTTTAATGCTGTGTTCAAAAGAATAAAAGTTAAATATAGAACTTTGAATTGCTTTTCTTCTCTCCTCACTAGTAGTATATGTTCGTATTCTGGAGATTGGGAAATTCAACTTCACACAACACATCCAGCTAATGAGATTGCAGAAACATTGTGCTCTCCATCATTTCCTTATCAGTGACAGTCAGTCCATTAAAAGCTCTAACCCCATGAAGTGAATTTCAGTTTTAAACTTTTGCATTCTGAAAACGGTCTTCCCAAGACCATTAATAGATAAGATGGATGCCGCATTTGGTGACAGTTCAAGATACTTTAACCCTACTAGAACTGTTTTGAAACCAACAACAGACCTATTATCTTCTTCTACAAAGAAATTTTATAGTGCTATTTTAGTGAATTGCAAAATTCTGAAGGAAATTTTACTTTTATTTACCTGTGTTTTTGTTTCCTTACACAATGCATTATAATATGTACAATACGTGTTTGTAGTCTACATTTTAATTGCATCCTTTCAGAAAACTTGAATAGGTCTACTAAAAACAATTTTCCTTTCGAGTGTGGCACTCTTTGTCCTTCTGAGAACAGAAAGATGATGATTTATTCCTGGATCCTTAATAGTTTTGGTTGCAATAAGTTAGTCATGCTCACAATTGAATGTCAGGATTGTAAAATAATCAAAACAGCCTTTCCAAACTTAGTGTGGAGAAACTGAACACACGCAAGCACAAAGATATGACTTCACCTCCTGACAAAGAAAGAGGAGGAGATTCCTGCCCAGACTGATGTCCCAAAGAAACAACCATGATTGTGAGGCATGGCATCCAGGGGGAGTTAAAGTCTTACTATTTGAGGTAATTTTTAAAATTGAAAATGCGTACAAGCTTCCTTCTTTGAATATAGTCAGAACATGTCAAAAAAGAACGGAATTCAACTCTCTGAATTCAGTCTCAGGTTTCAGAAAATAGTAGGGATAGTCACCTGAAGCAATTAGGCTTTTGAGAAGAATGGCATATAGGCCACTGTTCTAGCTGTCCCTGAATGGGAATTGGAGACAAGGGCACAAATCTAGGTTTCTGGAGCTGTCCAATCAATAACTAGTGCCTTTGAAACACAAAATTCAGGAAACAATCAATGTATACTTAGGATCATTTGGTGATACAAAAAGTGCAGAAATAAATATGCCTGGAGATGGAGATACAGCTACTGATCTACAGTGCACAGAAAACTGGATACACTGAGTAGAGTGACAAATACATGGTGTGCTGAAGAGAAGAGCTGTGTTGTCCTGTCAGGTACTGAGATTAAAATCTGTTTACAAAAAAAAATAAATAAATAAGAAAAAATAATCTGTTTACAACATTCAGCAAAAGAGGGTTGGCTCCCTTTGGAAATTTATTTGTACTTCAAAGGATGCTAAATAGAAACAGGATTGAAGATATATTTGAATAAAATATGCTGTATTTGAAGTGGAATCATCTCCCATCTTTAGTGAAAATAGCTCTCATAATATCCCAGAAGCCAGGAGCACTATAGAGAGATTGTTTGGGTGGAACTACCAAATACAGTTACTTATATTAAATTAATATCAATAGTAGTCAATACACTTTGATCATTTTCTATGTGGAGTAGTATGCTTTATGAGGCTTATGTTATTTAATCTCTTCAATTAATCTATGAGGAGTCACTCAATGTTTGTCAATGTCACAGATTAATAAATTGAGTTTAATACAGATTAGGTATCTTTTCTCAAGATTATGAAACTAGAAAGCATCAGAATAAGAGTTTTCAAACCCTTATTTAGCAAGGCAGTATATACTTCCTAATGCATATGATTAAGAAACAAATTATCTCATACTTTATGTATATGTTATTTGATACTAAGAGACTCAGTCAATCCTTCTGAGGGTACAGGTAACGGTAAATGCTTTTTCTTTCCACCCAAAATCTTCAGATAAAATGTTTTTAAGTGAATTGACTGTAAATAAAATTTTAATTTTATCTTAACAATATGTTAGAAAGATAGTTTAAAAAGTTTTTCATAATTCAAGATGATTTATATAATTTATATAATGTTCACATTAATTAAAACATGGTAACTGGGGTATACATATGGATAATTAGAGTAAGTTGGTAAGCTAAATTTTCTGTGTCTAACATAGATTATAAATTTGAGTGGACAAGAAAAATATGTTGCAATATCCATTTAAGCAACAGCAGCTTCTTATTACAAACACCATGCTTAATATAATCATCCCCAGATATAAGTGAAAAATATCCGATTATCACAGTTTTGTTTTTGCTTTTTTTTAGTAAACAAAAGAGATATTAAGCTTCAGAATGATGAGCTCAAGTTTCTTATTCCATGTGTCATTAGGATAAGTGGTATATAAATATTCTCCAACTTTGTTCTACATCTTCACAACAAAGTGCAATGATAAACTGATGCTTTGCAATCTGAAAATCATATTTGTCACTTTTTTCCTCTAAGGGCGTCAGATTGAAAAACCTTTCTGATTTATGATCTGTGCTTCAATTACAGTTGAATTCAAGACTACATGAAAGAACTTGGTGCTGACAGTATTCAATTTTCACATGTATATGGTTTTCCAAGACACCATAGTTTTCTGCTCCTTGTCCTTACTCATCTGTCTACTTGCCTCTTAGATTAAATATTTTCAACCAATATGCTCATTTGAAAGGGCCTTGTTTGAATTTTAGTGTTATTATTTTGCTGCCCCATTTATACCTTATACTTAAATAAATTGCTACTCCCCACTCCTATAGCTTGTTACAAAGTCTCCATTGTGGATTACAAAAATGTTTCATAATATCTGACCCTGAGGTGGCTAACATGATTCCAACATAGTGTCTACAGGATAAATCCAAGCACCTCAAGGATAGATAGGTGTAGAAAGATCAAGTTAACAAAAACTAACACTTATAATATGAAAAAAAAAAAAACACTAGAACAACATGCAGTGCTTAGCAAACAATATACTGTGAAGAATATGAATATTACAATGTCTATATTTGTTGTCACTCACATAGAAGTGTGGTGATATCATTAGTCATTGAATTAGCCTAGCTAGATTTTGATGGCTAAGAACACTCTCCAAATAGGCATCTTGATTTTTTCCACTGAGATGGGATTGGAATTTCAGTTCTCCAACTAAGAGATGTTTTATATCAACCCAACTTGACATAATTAGCCAATTCTCAATTTAATGTGTCATCCAATCTCTCCCCACTGATGTTCATAAATTTTGTATACACTCTGATTTCATTGGATTATTCATTATTTTTGACTTGACTCTCTATTCCAAGGCAAAAATAAAAGGTTTTATAGTACATTATAGTAGTTGCTAGATCAAATACCTAAATTTTAGCTTCTTTTCACATTTATAATCATAAATCTATTAAATTAATTTCCAGAATATTTTGAAATATAGGTGGATTGAGATACACATTCTTGTCATGTTTAGATACGTCTGTTGGTACTTATGCTTTCTTTGAATTTTATTAAACATTGAACTGATTTTATCCAGTATAAAAATATATTCTCTCTTAAGATTTAATTGCTATTTACTAGTGATATTTGAGATTTGCTTTTTTTAAAATAATGCAAGTCAGTCTGTGGTTTGACACAGCAAAGTCCATTTCAACTTATAGCTCAGAACTATTTAAATAATATGAGAATTAGTTGATTTTAGGTATATGAAAACTTCCTTTCTAAAGACCTGTGATTCTTGTACCTTTCAACATGGTAGTTTTTGTAGATTTTTAAAAAAATTTCTTCATTATTATGGTACTATTCAGTATTCTTCTCATACATTAATCAATGATGCTAATGTATCTTAATATAAATAATCAATTTTATTTAGTAATTAAATAAATTAGCATTGAATTATTTTTAAAATGCCTTATGATTTTACAATGTTTATATTAGGAGCCATCAAGCCCTAAAATATTTTTCCTGAAGAGATATGACAAGATTTTATATAAATTTTGAGTAAATGCTTAGTTTTGCCTTTTTTCTACTTTATTTCATATTCACACCACAATAATGACTCTTTTAATTTAAAATATAAACCATAGAGGTTTCCTTAAAGGTGGCAGGGGAGGACCAGAACTGTCAAAGACTGAGTGACAAGTGGGGTTGGGAATCACTGAACGGTCTTGACGGACTCAAAGTTGCTGGCGGCTTGGAACTGCATCTGGTAGGACAGTGGATGAATCTTGCAACTGTAGACTTTGGACATAAACTGGTTAGTGGGCTGTTTGGGCCGGCATTCAGCGTGCACCGTGAAGAGCATTGTGAGGGAAACTGGTACCCAAGTAGGGGCCTTCCGTGTGGTGCTTCCTCGATGGTGTCTTAGGTGTGGAAACGTCCATGCACTTGGGGCAGTAGAGCTTCACCAGGGTCTCACCTGGGGTGTCAGAAAGGCTATTGGAAAGCATTGGCTTGTTCTCACAGCGCACATGTGGCAGTAGCCAAACTCTCCCTGCTAGTACTTTTCCAACATCTGGGTGGTGCCATGGTTTGTGAGGACATAGGTGGTCTGGGTGAACCCATACAGCATCTTGGCTGACTGCTTAATCAGGGTTCTCTGGTTGGGGTTGTCTTCCAGCTCTTCATCAGGCTCCAGGGCCAAGATCATGTCTAGAGCTTGTCTACAGTGAGGCACCTGCTCATTGAGTTGACTGAGATTAAATTTGTCCTGGATGGAGTCTTCATCCACTTCACAGAAGAATTCATAGTCATGGAGCCCACAGAACCAGTATAAATAACACTTCCTGATGTTTAAATCATTTTTTTAAAATTTATCATTTATTTTTCCTTACTGATTTCCTGATGCTTCTTTGTCTCTGTAATTTTGTTTTCTTGAGTGATCATAAAAGTCTTTGAAAGTTAGGGGTCTTTTTTTTCTTTTGTTTTGCAAAGTATGTCATGATTAAAATGTGTTTCTACTTATTTTAATGAAGAAATAAATAAAAATATCATGGGAATGACATTTTTAATTTCTATGTACTTTTAAGTGTTTATTGAGCATAGTATCGGTAAAGACTAGTGACCACATCAAAAGAGTTCAGCTCAATGGATTGATTTCACATGTCAGAAGATACCTGCTGGGCTTCCCTGGTGGCGCAGTGGTTGAGAGTCTGCCTGCCAATGCAGGGGACGCGGGTTCGAGCCCTGGTCTGGGAGGATCCCACGTGCCACAGAGCGACTGGGCCCGTGAGCCACAATTACTGAGCCTGCGCGTCTGGAGCCTGTGCTCCGCAACAAGAGAGCCGCGACGGTGAGAGGCCCGCGCAACGCGATGAAGAGTGGTCCCCGCTTGCCGCAACTAGAGAAAGCCCTTGCACAGAAACGAAGACCCAACACAGCAATCAATCAATCCATCAATAAAATAAATAAATAAATAAGAACGTGAATTTCTTAAAAAAAAAAAAAGCCCTTTAAAAAAAAAAAAAAAAGAAGATACCTGCTTAGTCAGACTCAGATCAAAAACAGAATACCAATAACCTAGCACATTCTCATCTCAGTAAAAACTGTTCCAGTTAACTGCTCTCATGACTTCTTTTTTTTTTTAATTAATTTATTTATTTATTTTTGGCTGCGTTGGTTTCTTTGTAGCTGTGTGCGGGCTTTCTCTAGTTGTGGCGAGCAGGGGCTACTCTTCGTTGCAGTGTGTGGGCTTCTCATTGCAGTGGGTTCTCTCATTGTGGAGCACAGGCTCTAGGCTCGTGGGCTTCAGTAGTTGTGGCACACGGGCTCAGTAGTTGTGGCACGCAGGCTCAGTAGTTGTGGCGCACGGACTTAGTTGCTCCACGGCATGTGGGATCTTCCCGGACCAGGGCTTGAACCCGTGTCCCCTGCATTGGCAGGCAGATTCTTAACCACTGCGCCACCAGGGAAGCCCTCTCATGACTTCTAAAACCAGAGATTAGTCCTGTCTTTTTTTGTACTTAGTATTAATAAATTATGCATTATGTACATTATAGATGATCAATTCCCATTGTGTGAATATTCCACAATTCTTATGGCTTCTCCTATGAGTGGACATTTATGTGGGTAGCTTCCAGTTTGGGCTTACAAATAATGCTATAATGAATATTCTAGTGCATGCCTTTCAGTGAACTTATGAATGCACTCTTGTTGGGTTTAGGTATATATGTAGGAGTGGAGCTGATTATCTTTGGAACAGTGTATCTTCAGCTTTTGTAAATGCTACAGTTTTTCGAACTGTCCTTATGCTTGAGTTTTGGGTTTTTTTCCTATTGATACCTTTTTTTTTTAGTACATCTTTATTGGAGTATAATTGCTTCACAATACCATGTTAGTTCCTGTTGCACAACAACAGATTGTTGCACAATCAGCCGTATGCATACACATGTCCCCATATCCCCTCCCTCTTGAGCCTCCCTCCATCCTCCCTATTCCACCCCTCTAAGTCATCACAAAGCACCTAGCCGATCTCCCTGTGCTATGCTGCTGCTTCCCACCAGCCAACTATTTTACATTCGGTAGTGTATATACATCAATGCTACTCTCACTTTGACCCAGCTTCCCCCTCCCACCCCATGTCATCAAGTCCATTTTCTATGTCTACCTCTTTATTCCTGCCCTGCAACTAGGTTCATCGGTACCATTTTTTTTTTTTTTTAGATTCCATATATATGCCTTAGCATACGGTGACATACTTCACTCTGTATGACAGACTCTAGGTCCACCCACCTCACTACAAATAACTCAATTTCGTTTCTTTTTATGGCTGAGTAATATTCCATTGTATATATGTGCCACATCTTCTTTATCCATTCCTCTGTCAACAGACACTTAGGTTGGTTCCATGTCCTGGCTATTGTAAATAGTGCTGCAATGAACATTGGGGTGCATGTCTCTTTTTGAATTATGGTTCTCTCAGGGTATATGCCCAGTAGTGGGACTGCTAGGTCATATGGTAGTTCTATTTTTAGTTCTTTAAGGAACTTCCATACTATTTTCCATAGTGGTTGGATCAATTTACATTCCCACCAACAGTGCAGGAGGGTTTCCTTTTCACCACACCCTTTCCAGCATTTATTGTTTCTAGCTTTTTTGATAATGGCCATTCTGACTGGTGTGAGGTGATACCTCATTGTAGTTTTGATTTGCATTTCTCTAATAATTAGTGATGTTGAGCACCTTTTCATGTGCCTCTTGGCCAACTGTATGTCTTCCTTGGTGAAATGTCTATTTAGGACTTCTGCCCATTTTTTAACTGGATTGTTTGTTTTTTTGATATTGAGCTACATGAGCTATTTGTATATTTTGGAGATTAATCCTTTGTCTGTTGTTCTATTTGCAAATATTTTCTCCCATTCTGAGGGTTGTCTTTTTGTCTTGTTTATGGTTTCCTTTGCTGTGCAAAAGCTTTTAAGTTTAATTAAGTCCCATTTGTTTATTTTTGTTTTTATTTCTGTTACTCTAAGAAGTGGGTCAAAAAAGTTCTTCCTGTGGTTTATGTCAAAGAGAGTTTTTCCTGTGTTTTCCTCCAAAAGACCAGTGTCTGGTCTTACATTTAAGTCTTTTATCCATTTGGAGTTTATTTTTGTGTATGGTGTTAGATAGTGTTCTAATTTCATTCTTTTACATGTAGTTGTCCAGTTTTCCCAGCACCACTTATTGAAGCAGCTGTCTTTTCTCCATTGTATGTTCTTGCCTCCTTTGTCATAAAAATAGGTGCCCATATGTGCATGGATTTATCTCTGGTCATTCTATCCTGTACCATTGATCTATATTTGTTTTTGTGCCAGTACCTTACTGTCTTGATTACTGTAGCTTTGTGGTATAGTTTGAAGTCAGGGAGCCTAATTCCTCCAACTCCATTTTTTTTTCTCAAGATTGCTTTGGCTATTCGGGGTCTTTTGTGTTTCCATACAAATTGTGAAATTTTTTGTTCTAATTCTGTGAAATATGCCATTGGTAGTTTGATAGGGATTGCATTGAATCTGTAGATTGCTTTGGGTAGTATAGTTATTTTCACAATGTTGATTCTTCCAATTGAAGAACATGGTATATCTCTCATGTGTTTGTATCGTCTTTAATTTCTTTCATCAATGTCTTACAGTTTTCTCCATACAGGTCTTTTGTCTCCTAAGGTAGGTTTATTCCTAGGTATTTTATTCTTTTTGTTGAAATGATAAATGGGAGTATTTCCTTAATTTCTCTTTCAGATTTTTTGTCATTAGTGTATAGGAATGCAAGAGATTTATGTGCATTAATTATGTATCCTGCTACTTTATCAAATTCATTGATTAGCTCTAGTAGTTTTCCAGTAGCATTTTTAGGATTCTCTATATATAGTATCATGTCATCTGCAAACAGTGACAGTTTTACTTCTTCTTTTACAATTTGGATTCCTTTTATTTCTTTTTCTTCTCTGATTGCTGTGGCTAATACTTCCAAAACTATCTTGAAAAAAAGTGGTGAGAGTGGGAAACCTTGTTTTGTTCCAGATCTAAGGGAAATGGTTTCTGTTTTTCACCATTGGGAACAATGTAGACTGTGGGTTTGTCAAATACGGTCTTTATTATGTTGAGGTAGGTTCCCTCTATGCCTACTTTATTGAGAGTTTCTATCATAAATGGGTGTTGAATATTGTTCAAAGATTTTTCCACATCTATTGAGATTATCATATGGTTTTTATTCTTCAATTTGTTAATATGGTGTATCACATTGATTGATTTGCATATAGTGAAGAATCCTTGCATTCCTGGGATAAACCCCTCTTGATCATTGTGTATGATCCTTTTAATGTGCTGTTGGATTCTGTTTGCTAGTATTTTGTTGAGGATTTTTGCATCTATGTGCATCAGTGATATTGGTCTGTAGTTTTCTTTTTTGGGCACATCTTTCTCTGGGTGATGGTGGTCTTGTAGAATGAGTTTGGGAGTGTTCCTCCCTCTGCTATATTTTGGAAGAGTTTGAGAAGAAGAGGTGTTAGCTCTTCTCTAAATGTTTGATAGAATTCACCTGTGAAGCCATCTGGTCCTGGGCTTTTGTTTGTTGGAAGATTTTTAATCACAGTTTCAATTTCAGTGCTTGTGATTGGTCTGTTCATATTTTCTATTTCTTCCTGGTTCAGTCTTGGAAGGTTGTGCTTTTCTAAGAATTTGTCCATTTCTTCCAGGTTGTCCATTTTATTGGCATATAGTTTCTGGTAGTAATCTCTCATGATCCTTTGTATTTCTGCAGTGTCATTTGTTACTTCTTCTTTTTCATTTCTAATTCTATTGATTTGAGTCTTCTCCCTTTTTTCTTGATGAGTCTGGCTAATGGTTTATCAATTTTGTTTATCTTCTCAAAGAACAAGCTTTTAGTTTTATTTCTCTTTGCTATTGTTCCCTTCATTTCTTTTACATTTCTTTCTGATCTGATCTTTATGATTTCTTTCCTTTTGCTAACTTTGGAATTTTTTTGTTCTTCTTTCTCTAATGGCTTTAGGTGTAAGGTTAGGTTGTTTGAGATTTTTCTTGTTTCTTGAGGTAGGATTGTATTGCTATAAACTTCCCTCTTAGAACTGCTTTTGCTGCATCCCATTGGCTTTGGGTCATTGTGTTTTCATTGTCATTTGTTTCTAGGTATGTTTTGATTTCCTCTTCGATTTTTCAGTGATCTCTTGGTTATTTAGTAGCATGTTGTTTAGCCTCCATGTGTTTGTATTTTTCACAGTGTGTTTCCTGTAATTGATAATCTAGCCTCATAGCATAGTGGTCGGAAAAGATACTTGATACAATTGCAATTTCCTTAAATTTACCAAGGCTTAATTTATGACCCAATATATAATCTATCCTGGAGAATGTTCCATGAGCATTTGAGAAGAGTGTGTATTCTGTTGTTTTTGGTTGGAATGTCCTATAAATATCAATTAAGTCCATCTTGCCTAATGTGTCATTTAAAGCTTGTGTTTCCATATTTATTGTCATTTTGGATGATCTGTCCTTTGGTGAAAGTGGGATGTTAAAGTCCCCTACTATTATTGTGTTATTGTCGATTTCCTCTTTTATGGCTATTAGCATTTGCCTTATGTATTGAGGTGCTCCTATATTGTGTGCATAAATATTTACCATTTTTATATCTTCTTCTTGGATTGATCCATTGATCATTATGTAGTGTCCTTCTTTGTCTCTTGTAATAGCCTTTATTTTAAAGTCAGTTTTTCTGATATAAGAATTGCTACTCCAGCTTTCTTTTGATTTCCATTTGCATGGAAAATCTTTTTCCATCCCCTCACTTTTAGTCTGTATGTGTCACTATATCTGAAGTGGGTCTCTTGTAGACAACATATATATATATATAGGTCTTGTTTTTGTATCCATTCAGCCAGTCTATGTCTTTTGGTTGGAGCATTTAATCCATTTACATTTAAGGTAAGTATCAATATGTATATTCCTATTACCATTTTCTTAATTTTTTGGGGCTTGTTTTTGTAAGTCTTCTCCTTCTCTAGTGTTTCCTACCTAGAGAAGTTCCTTTAGCACTTGTTGTAAAGCTGTTTTGGTGGTGCTGAATTCTCTTAGCTTTTGCTTGTCTGTAAAGCTTTTAATTTCTCTACTGAATCTGAATAAGATCTTTGGTGGGTGGAGTAATCTTTGTTGTAGGTTTTTCCCTTTCATCACTTTAAATATGTCCTGGTACTCACTTCTGTCTTGCAGAGTTTCTACTGAAAGATCAGCTGTTAACCTTTTGGGAATTACCTTGTATGTTATTTATTGCTTTTCCCTTGCTGCTTTTAATATTTTTTCTTTGTACTTAATTTTTGAAAGTTTGATTAATATGAGTCTTGGCTTATTTCTCCCTGGATTTATCCTGTATGGTACTCTCTGTGCTTCCTGGACTTGATTGACTGTTTCCTTTCTCATGTTAGAGAAGTTTTCCAGTCTAATCTCTTCAAATATTTTCTCAGCCCCTTTCTTTTTCTCTTCCTCTTCTGGGACCCCATAATTCGAATGTTGGTGTGTTTAATATTGTCCCAGAAGTCTCTGAGCCTATCCTCAATTCTTTTCATTCTTATTTCTTTATTCTGCTCGGTGGCAGTTATTTCCCCTATTTTATTCTCCAGTTCACTTATCCGTTCTTCTGCCTCAGTTTTTCTGCTATTGATTCCTTCTAGAGAATTTTTAATTTCATTTATTGTATTGTTCATCATTGTTTGATTGCTCTTTAGTTCTTCTAGGTCCTTGTTAAATGTTTCTTGTATTTTCTCCATTCTATTTCCAAGATTTTAGATCATCTTTACTATCATTATTCTGCATTTTTTTCAGGTAGCCTGTCCATTTCTCTCATTTGTTTGGTCTGGTGTGTTTTTACCTTGCTCCTTCATCTGCTGCATGTTTCTCTGTCTTCTCATTTTGTTTAACTTACTGTGTTTGGGGTCTCCTTTTTGCAGGCTGCAGGTTCATAGTTCCCATTGATTTTGGTGTCTGCTCCCTGTGGGTTCAGTTAGTTCAGTGGCTTATGTAGGCTTCCTAGTGGAGGGGACTGGTGCCTGTGTTTTGGTGGGTGGAGCTGGATCTTGTCTTTCTGGTGGGCAGGGCTGAGTCCAGTGGATTTTTGGGGGGTGTCTGTGAACTTAGTATGATTTTCAGGCAGCCTGTCTGCTAATGGGTGGGGTGGTGTTCCTGTCTTGCTAGTTGTTTGGCATGGGGCATCCAGCACTGGAGCTTGCTGGCCATAGGGTGGAGCTGGGTCTTAGTGTTAAGATGGAGATCTCTGGGAGAGCTCTCACCGATTGATATTATGTGGGGCCCGGAGGTCTCTGGTTGTCTGATGTCCTTAACTTTGCTCTCCCACCTAGGAGGCTCAGGCCTGACACCCGGCCGGAGCACCAAGACCCTGTCAGCCACACGGCTCAGAAGAAAAGGAAGAAAAAAAAAATAATAATAAAATATAAAAAATGTTAAAACATCAAAATAAAAATATAAAAAAGAAAAAAAAGAGGAGACCAAGCAAACCAATAAACAAATCCACCAATGTTAACAAGCACTAAAAACTAAACTAAGATAGACATAAAAATCAGAAACAAGTCAGTCACAGACAGCAATCCCCAAGTCTACACTTGCTCCCAAAGTCCACTGCCTCAATTTTGGGAACATTTCTTGTCTATTTAGGTATTCCACAGATGCAGCATTCATCAAGTTGATTGTGTGGATTTGATCCGCTGCTCCTGAAGCTGCACAGAGAAATTTCCCTTTCTCTTCTTTGTTCACACAGCTCCTGGGGTTCAGGTTTGGTTTTGGCCCTGCCTCTGCATGTAGGTCGCCCTCAGGTGACTTTTCCCCCCCTAGACAGGAAGGGGTTAAAGCGGCAGCTGATTAGGGCTCTCTTGCTCTCTCAGGCCTCGGAGAGGGAGGGGTACGGTAGTCATAATTGGAATGCGGTGCGAACCTGCGGCGGCAGAGGCCAGCATGTCATTGCAACAGCCTGAGGCTCTCCGTGTTTTCTCCCAGGGAATTTGTCCCTGGACCTCGGGACCCTGGCAGTGGTGTGCTGCACAAGTTCCCAGGGTGGTGGGGGTGTGTGGGTAGTGAACTGCTTGCACACAGGATTCTTGGTGGCAGAGGCAGCAGCGTTAACGTTTCATGCCCATTTCTGGGGTCCAAGCTGATAGCCAAGGCTCACGCTCATCTCTAGAGCTTGCTTAGGTGGTTCTCTGACTTTTGTGGGTACATGGGGAAGGAATCCCCTCTCCTTGCACACCCCAAAACAATGGTCCCTTGCCTCTTCAGAAGGTTCAGACTTTTCCCCTGACTCCCTCCCAGCTAGTTGTGGCGCACTAGCCCCCTTCAGGCTGTCTTAACGCAGCCAACCCCAGTCTTCTCCCTGGGCTCTGACCTCCAAAGCCTGATCCTCAGCTCCCAGCCGCCACCCACCCTAGTGGGTGAGCAGACAAGCATCTCAGGCTGGTGAGTGCTGGTCAGCACCAATCCTCTGTGTGGGAATCTCTCTGCTTTGCCCTCCGCACCCCTGTTGCTGCGCTCTCCTCTGTGGCTCCTAAGCTTCCTTCCTGCCCACACCCACCCCCCATCTCCACCAGTGAAGGGGCTCCCTAGAGTGTGGAAAATTTTCCTCCTTCACAGCTCCATCCCAGAGGTGCAAGTCCCATCCCTATTCTTTTGTCTCCGTTTTTTTCTTTTTTCTTTTGCCCTACCCTGGTACATGGAGTGTTTCTTGCCTTTTGGAAAGTCTGAGGTCTTCTGTCAGCATTCAGTAGGTGTTCTGTAAGAGTTGTTCCACATGTAGATGTATTTCTGATGTATTTGTGGAAAGGAAGGTGATCTCCACATCTTACTCCTCCACCATCTTGAAGGTCCCCTCTAAAAGTTGGTTCTTAAAAGTCAAAAAATCTTTCATTTTCTTAATAGATAGTTCTGATGTGACCTATAGGTAGGTCCCTTTGTCACAGCTATTGTGTGGAAAGTGGGTCTTTCTAGGTCTCCACCTGTAATAAAAAGCAGTGCTCTCTTTTGTTGCTACCTGTCATGCACCAGCTTTGGGACAAATTTCTCAATGTTACATAACATGGGTTAAGAAATAAGCTTTACTGAAGAAATGAAAACTTGCATAAAGAAACGACTGCCAAGGTAAAGGAGGCTAAATCAATACCACTGTGAGATACCATTCTGTACCATTTAGGATGGCTATAATAAAAAACAAAACAAAACAAGCAAAACACAAAAACACAGAAACAAAAACAGAAAATAACAAGTGTTGGTGAGGATGTGTAGAAATTTTAACCCTTGTGCATTGCTGGTGAGAATGTAAAATGGTGCAGCTGCTGTGGAAAATTGTATAACTGTTCCTCAAAATTGTAAACATAGAATTATTGTATGTTACAGCAATTTCACATTTGAGCATATACCCCAAAGATTTGAAAGCTGGGATTCAAAAAGATATCAGCACACCTATGTTCAGAGCAGCATCATTCACAATAGCCAAATGGTGGAATCAACCTATGTGTCCATCAACAGATAAATGAATAAACAAGGCATATATACAATGAAATATTATTCAATCTTAAAAAAAGAATGAAATTCTGACTCATGTCACAACATGGATGCACCTTGAAAACGTTATGCTCAGTGAAATAAGCCAGTTACAAAAAGATAATTATTGTATTATCCCACTTATATGAAGTACCTACAGTAGTCAATTTCATAGAGGCAGAAAGTGAAATGGAGCTTGTCAGAGGAAACAGGGAGGGGGACTGGTGAGTTATATCTAATGTTACAAAGTTTCAATTGGGGAAGATGAAAAAGTTCTGGTGTTATATATATTTTATCACAATTATAAAAAAAAAAAAAGATGCACAGGTCTTCCTTCCCCCACTACCACAGGGAGAGATGTATGGTAAAGCTGGTGGGCCAATATGGTCAGTCTGATTTTCATTGGAAAGACCAACCCCTAGTTACTCTTTCTTTTTATAGTTCAAACTTGAAAGTTTGTCACTTTGGGATAAACAGACTGCTTGGTGTCAAGAAGTCTAGGTGCCAACCACTAACAGGAGTTATTTGGACAAGTGAGTTCCCAGCATCCAGAGATATTTTGGGGCCCAAAGGATTTTTATAGATATTCTTGTCATGAAATAAAGCCACACTTCCCATAGGAAGAGCTGAGCAAGGGAATGGGAGACCCTGGTCCCAGTGGACTCAATGTCCCTTTCTCCCAGAGTGAGTTCCTTGAGTTTCTCCAGATAATTCTACTCCTTGTATTACATGAAGAGAGGAGAATATTTCCTAAGGGACATGACATGTAGCCTAACAAAATTTTGTTTTAAAATTATAGCTTCTTGCCAAAATAACACATGAAGGTACTAACAAGCTCATCACTTTTCTATTCTTATTTTGTTATTACTCCTTTCTCTCTTCTCTTGATTTTAATGCCAATACAAACTCCAAATTTTCTCTATCTGATTGTTCCTGTTGGTCACTTTTCTCTTATAACCAGTTCCTAAATATAAATATGAAGATCTTTTGTTATCCATCCTCATGTTTTTCTCTTTTTTTATGCTACCGTTATATTTATAGATTTAGATATGATAAAATCATAAAGATATGTTTACCCAAAGTGATGACCCTAACACGTTTGTTTTATCTTTTTTTCAGACATCCCAATACAATGATATTCAGTACTAAAATGATACAAACTTACAATAGAAAGAGAACAGGAGTGGAAGAACAGTGGACAAGATAATAAAAGATATTATAGACACAAAGCTGATAGAAATATACTGGCTGAGGAAGTAGAGAAGAAAAAGTTTCCTTTTAGAAGAGACATAAAGGAATTCAGATTTGGGAGCTAAATAAACTGTAATTTTATTGTCATTAAATATCAGAATATTTTTAATGCAGCAATAAATAAAACAAAACACTTACAGAGGGAAGAAGAGCAGACATATCAGAAATAGGAAAATTATAAGGCAGTAGTTCTCATACTTTGGCTCTGGGACCAGGAGTATCAGCATCAATTGGGAACTTGTTAGCAATGCAGATTCTCAAGACCTACCCAGACCCGTTGTTTCAAAACCTGAATCAGCAACCCAGGGTTGAACAGGCTCTCAGGTGATTCCCATTGCATGTGAGAACAATGACCACAGTGAAGTCTTTACCTAAGTGGTAGAGTCAGGGATGTTCACTAATGGATTGGTATATTTTTCAGTATTTCAACTCTAGTTTACCACACAGATATGACAGGAGATAAGATTTTCATTTTAAAAAGATTACTTTTACAGTCTTAACAGTGGGTGGATTAAAAACGGAAGTTTACTAAGTCAGGGACTTTTATAGTCCAGACAAAAAATGCTAAACACAATCAAGGGTGCAATTGGTAAATCTGTATTTTACATTTACTTTTTTCATTAACCTAAAAATAGTCTCTAAAAATAGTCTATTAATTTAAAAAAATTAAGAAAAAAATTACTGCATTTTAATCTGTCTTTAAGAGGCAGACTTGAGATACTTAATAAAGAAAAGTCATTTAAATCATTTATTAGGTTTTTAAAAAATATACATATGTAATAAGAGTTCTCCATCCTAAAATTTATTTTTTCCTGGAGTGAGGACTGAGCTGTGTAACTTTTGAAAATTTTAGTGGATTATGTTTAAGTTACTAATTTCTAGTACTGAATCCTCTCACTAGATCTTTTTAGAACTGTATTAAGTTTTTCGTTGTTGTTGTTTCTTTTTTTTTTTGCATATTGCCTTTATTTTGCAGAAAATGTTTTGCTGATTGTCTTTGGCTATTTTTTTCAGAAGAAAAATATTGCCGTTGTAGGTTTAACAATACAAGAGGCAATTACATATGCTCAAAATAAACACATTCTAGTGGGCAGAACAGTGAAATTTCCATTTCAATTAAAGTCCTCAACTATGAATTTATTATTTTGTCCTTAACAGCTCAACTATAAGTATGATAGCTGTCACAAAAGGGACCTGAAAACGACTCCGAAGCAACAAGGAATGCAATTGAAAGTATGCTTTTTATTTCACTAAATAAGACGAGTTGAGTTTATTAATTCTAATGTGTCAAATCCTCTATATGCTGTATGAGACACAAAAAAATAAGTTTCTGGATCTTAGTAAACAAAATTTTATTATGATCAAGTAATGGTGATTTAATAGTCCAACTGAGTTTTGTTTCCATACTTAAATTCATCTGTAGCATATAAACACAACATAGGACTACACTTGTGTTGCAGATGATGGGTGGGGTTATTTTTTTGATGAACAGCAGAACGTATATTCCTTTTCATGTTTTAAAGTGAAGTTAATAAGATTTTTTTTCTTTCTTGACCTATGAGACTGTCATTTTGTACCTAGATTAAATCAACACTGGTAGACATAAAAAAAATAGTGTATATTTTAAGGAGAGGCTTTGGTTTACATGGAAGGTGGTGACAGGGATATCCATGAGGTTATGAGACCAAGGTGTGATATTGGCTGTCAGGAATATCTGTGGCCATGACATGGTTCTTATAGAGTGAGAATCCTGAGGAGAAGGGACCTGAGATTATTTGGATAAGATAGTGTTCACTGGGAAGAACTGGACTCCCAGCCCATTAGGCAGCTATGCTGTCTGAGACCCTGGTGTGAAGGTGCCCTGCTAGCTGACCACAGGTTGGGGCACTGATGCAGTCCTGTTGTGCTCAGGAGTAACATGATAGTATGTACACACATGCTGAGGCTGGGCTAAGTTCATGGGATCAGGTCATGGACAACTTGTAAGTGAATTGTCAGAATAGGTTGGAGAATTTTTCCAGTGAGTGTATGGGCTAAGTATGAGCTTGTCCAAGTGGGAAGGGGGCCTAGGCACAGCTTTGAGGACAGGGACAGGGAAGGGTGAACTGTGGTTCCTCAGCATAGAGCATTTTTCACAGCCATGCGTAGAGAAAAGTGAGACAAGACCTCCAAACTGAAGGTGGGGGTTGACAGCAGATAGAAGGAACTGATTCCAGGGATAAGCTACTTCCATTAGTAATACCCAGGTTGCTGTTTGTCTCTGGGCTCTTCCGTCTTATCTTTGTGATCCCTGCTTCTTTTTGCATCGCAGCAAGCCCTTGCAAATCAGTTGTATTTAGTTTTAAGAGCTGTAATCTCTTTCTGGTAAGCCTTGACAGATATGCATTGAGTCTTGAGAATGCCGTGGCTGGTAGTCATCCCCTGTAGACCCTCAACTCGTACTATATGAATTTAGAGTTTTTATTTATGTAAGGAGTTCAATATGCACATATGGCTTGGACTGACCCCCCAGGCACCCACTTTCTGTTCACACACTTCCAGAAGTGGTTGCTCTCCATCACAAAGTCCAAGATGAAACAACACATGGTGTTCGGGTCCAGGCCAGAGATACTCAACTTCAGCACTGGGAACATCCTCCTGCTGTTATTGGTGACCCTCACCTGGTTGGTGAGCTCTCTGAAGTTCAGCCTCGTCTAACTTTTCTTGGTTGGCACTGGGGTCACCCTTCTCCCTGCCAGCCTGTAGCTCTCACTCCAAGGAGCTCAGCTGGTGGTCCACTCTATTGCAGGCTATTCTACAAGTTCTGGACACCAAGGGAGCTTGTCCTCTAGCTGACCCTTCTTCATGGCCCTCCAGCCCAGACTTACTTACCCAAGAGCCATGTTTAACTCCTTTCAACAGCCACTCTTCCAAGAAAAGGAGCAACAAAGGTCCGCAGTTCCCAGGCAGAGACCTGTGAGAAGGAGACTTGAAGGTAGGGGAGGGGCAGAGGGGTGAAGATAGAGGATATTCCCCGTGAACTCCTGCAAGGCATGACTAAAGTAGCTCTTTGTGGCATTGGATTTGCTTTAAACCATTAAAAATCAGACTATTGACTAGCACACAAATATTTATAAAATATACAAATAAAACTATTGATATCTTTGAAGCCATTTTTAAACAAAAGGAACATTTTAAATGTGTCAGGATATAAATTATGGGTACCTGGGATTATTATAACTTTTCTATAACATTTTATTAGATCTTTATGCTGCTTTTAAAAATGTTGGCCACTGATATTTGAAATTTGATAGGTATTTATAAAGTTTCCTCAAAGGATTCTTATGACAGCTGAAATTTTTGACTATTTAGACAAGACACTTTTGGCTGGCTACTCGGTAAAGTACCACATGCTGTGATTATTACTTTTTGTGCTTTCCAAGTCAACAACCGAATGCCTGTGAACCTGACCTGCACAGAGTAGTTATTTTGGTTCTTTAAACTGCCTGCCAAACTGTTGCAGTAGCTTTTTGATATGAGCAGATGGCCACTTCAAAACAAATCAAAATATGATATTTGGTCTCTGAACTTACCTCTGAATTCAAATCTTTGAATATGAATGCTAGCTCAGATTGAATTTTGGGTCTGACTAATTGTTTGGATGTTCTTAGGCAGTTGCATGAAACATATTTGATCAAATAACTTAACATGGACTTCACTTCTTATTAGTTGTATAATATCCTTTCTGGTGTGTTAAATGCAATAAAAATTTTGAGGATATATACTAATATGTAGCTCCTATCCAGCATATGATGAACAAAATATGTATTAACAAGAGACATCAATCCATTTCTGAGATTATGCACGTAGTTTACTGCTGAAATGCGGTAAAACTTTAAAATTTGTAATTTCTGGTCAGAGTTTATAAGAAACATGAATATGAGCAAAATAGGTAAATTTAGTGTTTTTTTAAACAAGGTAGGTATGGCACAGACTTCAAACTATAACACAGATTTCAAGCAAACAAGGGTAATTACATTGATTTAAGCAGTTCTTTCCCATTTATTCATATATTTTTTGGTCTTAATTCAGACCTAGCTTAATTCACCCCTCCCTCCCTCCCTCCTTCCTTTCCTCCCTCCCTTCCTTCCTTCCTTCCTTTCTTCCTTCCCTTTCTTCTGTTCTGCCTTTCTTTCTCCTATCTCTTTAAACTGCAGTCCTGAGTAAAACGGATGGTTTCAGATTAAACTACTTAATTACAACTAAATAGCCACTTATGTCATTAACCCAGCATACTTCCCTGGGCTACTCAGATCCAAATGTAGATTTCATATTTTCAATGGAACAATGTTTGTTAGAAAATATATTTCATATTGTATTATAATCTTTATAATGAGAAAAATGCTAATTAAAACCAAAACCATTAGTCACCTCTAAGATTTGAAATATGTGAAAAGTTTGATAACACTCTGTTTGTGAGGCTAAGGAGGAAAGAAGCAGTCTAATATTTTGTTTTTCAAAATGTAAAATGGGACAACATCTATGGAGAGGATTTTATCAATATCTAACAAAATCATAGCTGTATTTGGCCTTTGACCTATCAATCCCTCTTCCAGGAATCTGTTCCAAAGACCCAAAAAGTACACTGACATTAGTTTGAAATGACATGTGTCAAATGTTCTTCAATGTAACATTATCGGTACTAGTAACAAAATTGAAATCACCCCCAAAATCCAAACTTCTAACATCAAAATCCAACAGTTGTATAAACTGCAATATATCTACACAGTGGATTACTATGTACTTGTGCAAAGCAGTTGGGAAGATCTCTACAAAATGGATTAAACGGATTATATATTGTATATTTTGGAGTATAAATTGTTAAGTGATAAAAGGAAGTTGCAGAAAACTGTGTATAGTATGTCACCTTTTGTGTAAGAAACCCTCCCTTCCTTCCTTCCTTCTTTCCATCCTTCCTTCCACCCCTTTCTCTCTCTTTCATCTCTGTTTCTTTTCTTTCTTTATTATTTCACAGTTTGTGCTTTTTTTTATATTTGCAAAAATAAATAAGGGAAGGAGAGAAGAAAAACTCAAAAATCGTTCCCTATAAAGTAACTGTCTCTCCATTCTTAAAAGTGGGATGTTGAAATCGTCTACTATTATTGCACTTCTGTCTATTTTTCTAGTCAATTCTGACAGTGTTTGTTTTATATATTTAGGTGCTCTGAAGTTGCATGCATATATATTTGTAACTGTTATATCTTCCTTGTGATTTGACCTTTTATTATTATATAATGTCCTACTTTGTTTTTTTTTTTAAACATCTTTATTGAAGTATAATTGCCTTACAATGGTGTGTTAGCTTCTGCTTTATAACAAAGTGAATCAGTTATACATATACAATATGTTCCCATATCTCTTCCCTCTTGCATCTCCCTCCCACCCACCCTCCCCATCCCACCCCTCTAGGTGGTCACAAAGCACCGAGCTGATCTCCCTGTGCTATGCGGCTGCTTCCCACTAGTTATCTATTTTACATTTGGCAGTGTATATATGTCCATGACACTCTCTTACCCTGTCACATCTCACCCCACCCCCTCCCCATATCCTCAAGTCCACTCTCTAGTAGGTCTGTGTCTTTATTCCCGTCTTGCCACTAGGTTCTTCATGGCTTTATTTTTTTTTCCTTAGATTCCGTATGTATGTGTTAGCATACTGTATTTGTTTCTCTCTTTCTGACTTACTTCACTCTGTATGACAGACTCTTAACTCTATCCACCTCATTACAAATACCTCCATTTCATTTCTTTTTATGGCTGAGTAATATTCCATTGTATATATGTGCCACATCTTCTTTATCCATTCATCTGTCGATGGACATTTAGGTTGCTTCCATGTCCTGGCTATTGTAAATAGAGCTGCAATGAACATTTTGGTACATGACTCTTTTTGACCTATGGTTTTCTCAGGGTATATGCCCAGTAGTGGGATTGCTGGGTCGTATGGTAGTTCTATTTGTAGTTTTTTAAGGAACCTCCATACTGTTCTCCATAGTGGCTGTATCAATTTACATTCCCACCAACAGTGCAAGAGTGTTCCCTTTCCTCCACACCGTCTCCAGCATTTATTGTTTCTAGATTTTTTGATGATGGCCATTCTGATCGGTGTGAGATGATATCTCATTGTAGTTTTGATTTGCATTTCTCTAATGATTAATGATGTTGGGCATTCTTTCATGTGTCTGTTGGCAATCTGTATATCTTCTTTGGAGAAATGTCTATTTAGGTCTTCTGCCCATTTTTGGATTGGGTTGTTCGTTTTTTTGTTATTGAGCTGCATGTGCTGCTTGTAAATCTTGGAGATTAATCCTTTGTCAGTTGCTTCATTTGCAAATACTTTCTCCCATTCTGAGGGTTGTCTTTTGGTCTTGTTTATGGTTTCCTTTGCTGTGCAAAAGCTTTTAAGTTTCATTAGGTCCCATTTGTTTATTTGTGTTCTTATTTCCATTTCTCTGGGAGCTGGGTCAAAAAGAATCTTGCTGTGATGTATGTCATAGAGTGTTCTGCCTATGTTTTCCTCTAAGAGTTTGATAGTGTCTGGCCTTACATTTAGGTCTTTAATCCATTTTGAGTTTATTTTTGTGCATGGTGTCAGGGAGTGTTCTAATTTCATACTTTTACATGTATCTGCCCAATTTTCCCAGCACCACTTATTGAAGAGGCTGTCTTTTCTCCACTGTATATGCTTGCCTCCTTTATCAAAGATAAGGTGACCATATGTGTGTGGGTTTATCTCTGGGCTTTCTATCCTGTTCCATTGATCTATATTTCTGTTTTTGTGCCAGTACCAAACTGTCTTGATTACTGTAGCTTTGTAATATAGTCTGAGTCAGGGAGCCTGATTCCCCCAGCTCCATTTTTCGTTCTCAAGATTGCTTTGGCTATTCGGGGTCTTTTGTGTTTCCATACAAATTGTGAAATTTTTTGTTCTAGTTCTGTGAAAAATGCCAGTGGTAGTTTGATAGGGATTGCATTGAATCTGTAGATTGCTTTGGGTAGTAGAGTCATTTTCACAATGTTGATTCTGCCAATCCAGGAACATGGTATATCTCTCCATCTATTTGTATCATCTTTAATTTCTTTCATCAGTGTCTTATAATTTTCTGCATACAGGTCTTTTGTCTCCTTAGGTAGGTTTATTCCTAGATATTTTATTCCTTTTGTTGCAATGGTAAACGGGAGTGTTTTCTTAATTTCACTTTCAGATTTTTCGTCATTAGTGTATAGAAATGCAAGAGATTTCTGTGCATTAATTTTGTATCCTGCTACTTTACCAAATTCATTGATTAGCTCTAGGAGTTTTCTGGTAGCATCTTTAGGATTCTCTATGTATAGTATCATATCATCTGCAAATAGTGACAGCTTTACTTCTTCTTTTCCGATTTGGATTCCTTTTATTTCTTTGTCTTCTCTGATTGCTGTGGCTAACACTTCCAAAACTATGTTGAATAATAGTGGTGAGAGTGGGCAACCTTGTCTTGTTCCTGATCTTAGTGGAAATGGTTTCAGTTTTTCACCATTGAGGACAATGTTGGCTGTGGGTTTGTCATATATGGCCTTTATTATGTTGAGGAAAGTTCCCTCTATGCCTACTTTCTGCAGGGCTTTTATCATAAATGGGTGTTGAATTTTGTCGAAAGCTTTCTCTGCATCTATTGAGATGATCACATGGTTTTTCTCCTTCAATTTGTTAATATGGTGTATCACATTGATTGATTTGCGTATATTGAAGAATCCTTGCATTCCTGGGATAAACCCCACTTGATCATGGTGTATGATCCTTTTAATGTGCTGTTGGATTCTGTTTGCTAGTATTTTGTTGAGGATTTTTGCATCTATGTTCATCAGTGATATTGGCCTGTAGTTTTCTTTCTTTGTGACATCTTTGTCTGGTTTTGGTATCAGGGTGATGGTGGCCTCGTAGAATGAGTTTGGGAGTGTTCCTCCCTCTGCAATATTTTGGAAGAGTTTGAGAAGGATAGGTGTTAGCTCTTCTCTAAATGTTTGATAGAATTCACCTGTGAAGCCATCTGGTCCTGGGCTTTTTGTTGGAAGGTTTTTAATCACAGTTTCAATTTCAGTGCTTGTGATTGGTCTGTTTATATTTTCTATTTCTTCCTGGTTCAGTCTCGGCAGTTTGTGCATTTCTAAGAATCTGTCCATTTCTTCCAGGTTGTCCATTTTATTGGCATAGAGTTGCTTGTAGTAATCTCTCATGATCTTTTGTATTTCTGCAGTGTCAGTGGTTACTTCTCCTTTTTCATTTCTAATTCTATTGATTTGAGTCTTCTCCCTTTTTCTCTTGATGAGTCTGGCTAATGGTTTATCAATTTTGTTTATCTTCTCAAAGAACCAGCTTTTAGTTTCATTGATTTTTGCTATTGTTTCCTTCATTTCTTTTTCATTTATTTCTGACCTGATCTTTATAATTTCTTTCCTTCTGCTGGCTTTGGGCTTTTTTTGTTCTTCTTTCTCTAATTGCTTTAGGTGCAAGGTTAGGTTGTTTATTTGAGATGCTTCGTTTCTTGAGGTAGGCTTGTATTGCTATAAACTTCCCTCTTAGCACTGCTTTTGCTGCGTCCCATAGGTTTTGGGTCGTCGTATCTCCATTGTCATTTGTTTCTAGGTATTTTTTGATTTCCCCTTTGATTTCTTCAGTGATCACTTCGTTATTAAGTAGTGTATTGTGTAGCCTCCATGTGTTTGTATTTTTTACAGATCTTTTCCTGTAATTGATATCTAGTCTCATAGCGTTGTGGTCAGAAAAGATACTTGATACGATATCAAGTTTCTTAAATTTACCAAGGCTTGATTTGTGACCCAAGATATGATCTATCCTGGAGAATGTTCCATGAGCACTTGAGAAAAATGTGTATTCTGTTGTTTTTGGGTGGAATGTCCTATAAATATCAATTAAGTCCATCTTGTTTAATGTATCATTTAAAGCTTGTGTTTCCTTATTTATTTTCATTTTGGATGATCTGTCCATTGGTGAAAGTGGGGTGTTAAAGTCCCCTACTATGATTGTGTTGCTGTCGATTTCCCCTTTTATGGCTGTTAGTATTTGCCTTATGTATTGAGGTGCTCCTATGTTGGGTGCATAAATATTTACAATTGTTATAGCTTCCTCTTGGATCGATCCCTTGATCATTATATAGTGTCCTTCTTTGTCTCTTGTAATAGTCTTTATTTTAAAGTCTATTTTGTCTGATATGAGAATTGCTACTCCAGCTTTCTTTTGATTTCCATTTGCATGGAATATCTTTTTCCATCCCCTCACTTTCAGTCTGTATGTGTCTCTAGGTCTGAAGTGGGTCTCTTGTAGACAGCATATATATTGGTCTTGTTTTTGTATCCATTCAGCCAGCCTGTGTCTTTTGGTGGGAGCATTTAATCCATTTACATTCAAGGTAATTATCGATATGTATGTTCCTATTCCCATTTTCTTAAATGTTTTGGGTTTGTTAGTGTAGGTGTTTTCCTTCTCTTGTGTTTCTTGCCTAGAGAAGTTCCTTTAGCATTTGTTGTAAAGCTGGTTTGGTGGTGCTCAACTCTCTCAGCTTTTGCTTGTCTGTAAAGGTTTTAATTTCTCCATCACATCTGAATGAGATCCTTGCTGGGTAGAGTAAACTTGGTTGTAGGTTTTTCTCCTTCATCACTTTAAGTATATCCTGCCACTCCCTTATGGCTTGCAGAGTTTCTGCTGAAAGATCAGCTGTTAACCTTATGGGGATTCCCTTGTGTGTTATTTGGTTTTTTTCCCTTGCTGCTTTTAATATGTTTTCCTTATATTTAATTTTTGACAGTTTGATTAATATGTGTCTTGGCGTGTTTCTCCTTGGGTTTATCCTGTATGGGACTCTCTGTGCTTCCAGGACTTGATTAACTATTTCCTTTCCCATATTAGGGAAGTTTTCAACTATAATCTCTTCAAATATTTTCTCAGTCCCTTTCTTTTTCTCTTCTTCTTCTGGGACTCCTATAATTCGAATGTTGGTGCGTTTAATGTTGTCCCAGAGGTCTCTGAGACTGTCCTCAGTTCTTTTCATTCTTTTTTCTTTATCCTGTTCTGTAGTAGTTATTTCCACCATTTTATCTTCCAGGTCACTTATCCTTTCTTCTGCCTCAGTTATTCTGCTATTGATCCCATCTAGAGTATTTTTAATTTCATTTATTGTGTTTTTCATCATTGCTTGGTTCCTCTTTAGTTCTTCTACGTCCTTGTTAAATGTTTCTTGCATTTTGTCTATTCTATTTCCAAGATTTTGGATCATCCTTACTATCATTATTCTGAATTCTTTTTCAGGTAGACTACCTATTTCCTCTTCATTTGTTAAGTCTGGTGTGTTTTGACCCTGCTCCTTCATCTGCTGTGTGTTTTTCTGTCGTCTCATTTTGCTTATCTTACTGTGTTTGGGGTCTCCTTTTCACAGGCTGCAGGTTCGTAGTTCCCGTTGTTTTTGGTATCTGTCCCCAGTGGCTAAGGTTGGTTCAGTGGGTTGTGTAGGCTTCCTGGTGGAGGGGACTAGTGCCTGTGTTCTGGTGGATGAAGTTGGATCTTGTCTTTCTGGTGGGCACATCCACGTCTGGTGGTGTGTTTTGGGGTGTCTGTGGCCTTATTATGTTTTTAGGCAGCCTCTCTGCTAATGGATGGGGCTGTGTTCCTGTCTTGCTAGTTGTTTGGCATAGGGTGTCCAGCACTGTAGCTTGCTGGTCGTTGAGTGAAGCTGGGTCTTGATGTTGAGATGGAGATCTCTGAGAGATTTTTGCCGTTTGGTATTACGTGGAGCTGGGAGGTCTCTTGTGGACCAGTGTCCTGAAGTTGGCTCTCCCACCTCAGAGGCATGGCCCTGATGCCTGGCTGGAGCACCAAGAGCCTTTCGTCCACACGGCTCAGAGTAAAAGGGAGAAAAAATAGAAAGAAAGAAAGAAAGAGGCTATAATATAGTGAAGTAAAATAAAGCTATTATAAAGCAAAGCTATACAGACAAACTCTCACCCAGAAGCATATACATATACACTCACAAAAAAAAAGGAAAAGGGGAAAAATTAATATATCCTGCTCCCAAAGTCCACCTCCTGAATTTGGGATGATTCGTTGTCTATTCAGGTATTCAACAGATGCAGGAACATCAAGTTGTTTGTGGAGTTTTAATCCGCTGCTTCTGAGGCTGCTGGGAGAGATTTCCCCTTCTCTTCTCTGTTCCCACAGCTCCTGGGGTTCAGCTTTGTATTTGGACCCGCCTCTGCGTGTAGGTCGCCTGAGGGCGTCTATTCCCCGCCCAGACAGAACGGGGTTAAAGGAGCAGCTGCTTCGGGGGCTCTGGCTCACTCAGGCCGGGGGGAGGGAGGGATATGGAGGAGGCGGGGCGAGCCTGCGGCGGCAGAGGCCGGTGTGACGTTGCAGCAGCCTGAGGCGCGCCGTGCGTTCTCCCGGGGAAGTTGTCCCCGGATCACGGGACCCTGGCAGTGGCGGGCTGCACAGGCTTCCAGGAGGGGCGGTGTGGAGAGTGACCTGTGCTCGCACACAGGCTTTGTGGAGGCGGCAGCAGCAGCCCCAGCGTCTCACGCCCGTCTCTGGGGTCCGCGCTGATGGCCGCGGCTCGCGCCCATCTCTGGAGTTCGTTTAGGCAGCGCTCTGAATCCCCTCTCCTTGCGCGCCGCGAAACAAAGAGGCAAGAAAAAGTCTCTTGCCTCTTTGGCAGCTGCAGACTTTTTCCCGGACTCCCTCCCTGCTAGCACTGTAGCCCGAGCCTCAGCTCCCAGCCCCGCCCACCCCGGCGGGGGAGCAGACAAGCCTCTCGGGCTGGTGAGTGCTGCTCGGCGCTGAGCCTCCGTGCGGGAATCTCTCCGCTTTGCCCTCCGCACCCCTGTGGCTGCGCTCTCCTCCGTGGCTCCGAAGCTTCTCCCCTCTGCCACCCGCAGTCTCCGCCCGCGAAGGGGCTTCCTAGTGTGTGGAAACCTTTCCTCCTTCACGGCTCCCTCCCACTGTTGCAGGTCCGTCCCTATTCTTTTGTCTCTGTTATTTCTTTTTTCTTTTGCCCTACCCAAGTATGGGGGGAGTTTCTTGCCTTTTTGGAGGTCGGACACTTTCTGCCAGCGTTCAGTGGGTGTTCTGTAGGAGCAGTTCCACGTGTAGATGTATTTCTACTGTATCTGTGGGAAGGAAGGTGATCTCCGCGTCTTACTCTTCCGCCATCTTCTCCTACTTTGTTTTTGTGACAGTTTTTTGTTCAAATTGACAATAAATTTTAAGCATAATTAACTGTCATTAGCACAAATTCATGAACTGTATCTTCACTTTTCTCATTTTTTGAAACCTTATATTTATAATTGTAGATGTTCATATTTGATAAATAAAATTATTTATAAGGAATTCAAGTTATAAATAAATGGAAATGTATCATTCAATTTTTTTTCTTGCTAATGGAGGAAATTAAGCAAAACTAAGATTTTTAATTCATAAATATGGCAATAAAATTGAACACGTATTTAAAGTATTGAAATAGTATAACTGAAGAATAAAAGAAACATTATAATAAATGCTTTATTATCATTAATGTTAAATTCTTTTGATTACTGATTTTAATTGAAGATTTAAGAAATACACTATAAAAAATAAAAGTACATTGTGAATATATTTGCATTATAAATCTATATTTAAAACTTGTAAATGTTGATAGAACTAATTGTCCTGTTGAATAATGGAATAGAGTTCCTCATCTAATTATTTAATTTTTATGATCCTTGTGAAATAACAGTTAACTATTTGAAACGTGCTATTCTTTTTGTATGTGTTTTACAGAAAGAAATTGTATTCTGTCATAGCTTACATTTCTAAATTCAAAAAGGCAAATATTTCAAGACCTTTATTATCTTGATCATTTTGACACATTTAAAAATCATCCAATTTTAACAAAGATGTCCTTACCAGGAAATGGTAAGTTCTACTGACAAGTTAAAACAAATGATCAATTATTATTTTTAATTATATTTGTTACTGGGAAAAAGAAATTGTAGAAAACTAGTCAGAGAAGAAAGATTATATCCTTTAATTTGTAATAAATTTATTTGTAAAGATGGGTGATGTGATGCCTAGCTGTGAAAATAAGTAACATGTCAAGTAAATATTAAAGCCATGGAGGTGATCTAAAAATACTTGGATAATTATTGCAGATTATATAATTGTGGGTTTCTGGGGTAGGATTGGAGGTACCAGCCACTTTCTACTGGAAACAAAACTTCAGTGACTTATATTCTATTGCCAGAAGAACTGGGGAATTTAAACATAGAAATAGAGTAATTGGATGATTTATTTCATAAGCATACATTTTTAAATGTTGCTGATGACTTTTCTTGAAAGTAAAGCCAGAAGGATTTTAAGATTCTTAACTGTGAATATTAGAAATGATTATTATAATAGTTTCCATGATAAAATTATTTGAAACTTACTCTTGTATATTCCCAATGAAAGGTGATTCTTATTTTTTATTGTGGCTAATTTAATGAAATAATATTTTATACAAAACACAATTTTCCTAACTTGGAAATTATAATTAATTAAATTAAGAACACATTTGAGTTTTGAGTGTGGTCATTTAGACTGTGGGCATTATCAGGGCACAATAATCCACTTGGTGAAAATTTAGTCTAGTTGAAGGCCAATTATTTTACTTCCTTGTAATTCACATGATATGTGCTTGCAAATAGAAGCAGCCGCTAGCCAAGTAACTAGGGAGATACAAAGAGCCTTGGGTGGGTGATATTTCAAATTCAACAGTATAAAGCAAAGAAAAATAACATATTTTAACACATAAAAAATGCTAGAAAAAATGTTTATATGCATGATTCCAGTTTGATAATTGTTTCTACTCTAAATTTTTTCATATCAATTCAACAATAAGTACCTTCCTATCATATAAATCACTATCACTTATAAGTAAGTAGGGTTGTAGTTTTAAAATATTTGTTTTTATCAAGTAATATATGCTCATTAAAAAAAATCACATGTTAAAGAATGTTTTATATTAAATATCAACAGAGTCAGACCACTTCTTCACTTCTAAGTCTACCCTCCAGATAAGTTCTTCAAAATTGTTTATATTTTGGTTATTTCCCTTCTCAAACAATATATAAGATATTTTCTGAATTTATTAATATCAGATAACATTTATTATTCCCCCAGTATCAAATATAAATATTTAACTCACTCAGGTCCTCTTCTCCAACTGTTTCAGTCAATTATGTTATTGTTTTGGTTTTTCTGTCAATTATCTTTAGTATAAACAATGTAATTAAACTCAATCATTTTCCTATAGTCCTTTAATTCAGTTTTCATACTTTATATGACAATTTTAATGCCCTTGCTTCTCTATCCAATTTTCTTCACAATCTACTTTGTGTAAGTTACACTTTTATCATAGTTCTTGGATTTTCATTCCATCCTTAAACATAGAATCTTCTTTCCATGGCCTGAAGATTGACTCAAAATTGAAAGTCAATAAACAATATTTTCATCATTATGGTTGCAAACATATTGAGCAATAAAATACCAATTATCTTCCCATCTTTAGGAGTTCAAATCCAAATGCCCCTTGAGGGAGAATGTTAGGCTGAAAGAATTTCCTCAGTTGGTAAAAAATCATTTAAAATTATATTTGGAAAATAATTTCCATCCTCAGTTTCTGTCAATTTTGGAGGTTATATTGGCCATTTAAAAATTGCATGTACTGCTTTTATTCTCAACATTTTTCAGTTCTAAATCATGCTTATCATTATGTTCTACTACCTTTATTTCTTAAAAGTACCTGTAATGATCTCCACTGGAATTTTATTACCTTCTCTGTTGGGTTTTCTCTTTGTCTTTCTTTTATTATAACTTTCTTTTGCTTAATTTACATATTAGTTCCTTTTCTTCCCTTAAGCTCATAATGAAAGATCTTCATAAACTATGAAATTAGCAAGTAACATTTCTGAGTCCTAAGCACTATAGTGTTGATTTTATAGCTTAGGAATTTCTTTAATCTCCTAAAAATGAAATATATACATATATATAGACAGTATGTGTTCCCCCAGCTGATTGGTAAATAGGACTGTCTTCTAGTTAGGTCTATACTCAAGTGGGGTATTATAGGATGAGAGGCTACACACAGTAATCTCTTTTTTTCACCTGATCATAGCAGTCTGTCTTGCTCTTGATAGCACAAGCACCAAACTGACAAAGGCTTTACTATGAATCAACGTTCAGACTATTGATCTTATTTAGGATTTAAATGTTGTATTTAAATTTTTAAAAAAGTTTCATTTTGAAGTAATTGTAGGTTCATTAGCAGTAATAAGAAATAATGCAGAGGAATCTCATGTACTCATTTCCCAGTTTCTCTCAATGGTGACATCTTGGATTATAGTACAATATCACAACCAGAATATTAATTTTTATGTAAGATGTGTGACTTAAGTCAAGGCTCAATGTTTTTTTAACCTATCAGATTGCTCTAGTACCATTGGTTTAAAAGGCTATCTTTTCTCCATTGAATTTTTCCTTTCACTTTTGTCAAAAATCATTTGGGCATATTTGTGAGTTTATTTCTGAATTTTCTGTTCTCTTCTATTGGTCTATGTGTCTATTCCTCCACTCACACCACACAGTCTTGATTACTAAAGATAGTATAAGGATGAATTGGGAGATTGGGATTGACATATATACACTATTGATATTACGTATAAAATAGATAACTAATGAGAACTTACTGTATTGCACAGGGAACTCTACTCAGTGCTCTGTGGTGACCTAAATGGGAAAGAAATCCAAAAAAGAGAGGATGTATGTATGCATATAGCTGATTCACTTTGTTGTACAGTAGAAACTAACAAAACATTGTAAAGCAACTATACCCCAAAAATTAAAAAAAAAAAAAAAGCAGTAATAAAAAAAAGATTAAAAAAAATAAGGCTTAAAATTGGGTAGACTGGCTCCTTCTACTATATTCTTCATTTTCCAAATTCTTTTAGTTCTTCTAGTTCCTTTGCTCTTTTCCATATATATTTTTAAATAATCTGGTCTATACAAAAATTCTTGCTGATGTCTTGATGAGAATTGTTTTAAAATTACATATCAATTTTGGCATAATTGAAATCCTTACTGTTATGAGCTAAATTGACTCTCCCCAAAATTTATGTGTAGAAGTCTTAACCCCCAGACTTAACAATATAAGAATGTGACTATATTTGGAGATATGGTCTTTAAAGAGGTATTTAAATTAAAATGAGGTAATTAGGATGGGCTCTAATCCAGCCTGATTTGCAATTAGGACACAGACACACATAGAGGAAGACTCTGTGAAGGTACAGAGAAGAGATGGCCATTTACGAGCAAAGAAGAGAAGCCTTAGGCAAAATAAAACCCTGCTGACATCTTGATCATGGACTTTAAGCCTCCAGGATTGTGAGAAAATATATTTATTTTATTTATCCTACCCAGTCTTTGATATTTTGTTATGATAGCCCCTGCAAAACTAACAGTTACCAAGCTGAAGCTTCCAATCTATAAACACTGAATGTCTTCCATTTATTTAGAACCTCTTTGATTTTTTTCATTAGTATTTTATAGTTTTTTGATGACAAGTCTTGTAAATATTTGATTATTTGGATATATTTCTATATTTCATTTTTTGAGTGATTATAAAAATCTCACTGCCCATATGTTAATTCCTAGCAAATAGGTTTACAATTAATATTTTATGTTTGTTTTATATCCTGTATCCTTGCTTAACTTATTAATTCTAAAAGGGTATTTTTTTGAGTATATGTGTATTCCTAGACTTCAGTTTGTATATAATCATATCATCTGCGAATAGAGACAATTTTATTTCTTTCTTACCTACATATCTGTCTTTTAATTATTTTTCTTGCCTTACTGAACTTGCTAGAACATCTCATACTATGTTAAATGAGTGTGGTGAGAGTGAATATCCTTGCCTTGTTCCTGATCTTGAGGAGGGAAATAATTCAGTCTTTCACCATTAAGTGTAATGTTAACTTCGGGATTTTTGGTTTTGGTTTTCTTTTTGTTTTTGATTTCCATAGATGTTGTTTATCAAGTGGAAGAAGTTACTCTCTATTCCTGTTTTTCTGAGAGCTTTTTGTTTGTTTGTTGTTTTTACAACATGAATGGCTGTGAAATTTGTCAAACCCTTTTTCTGCATTGAATTATATGACCATGCAATTTTTTTTTCTTTAGGATTGGGTAAATTAAACTGATAATTCTTGAATATTGAACTGGCTTTACATGCTGAGAATGAATATCAATTGGTAATGGTATATAATTATTTTTATATATTGCTAATTCTATGTATTAATATTTTGCTAAGGATTTCTACATTTATTTTATGATGGAAATTGGTCTGTAGTTTTCTTTTTGTGTATTATCTTTTTCTTGTTTTGGTATTACTGTAATAATACCGTCATAGCAATAGAAATAAAAATCCAGTATTT